>NC_143444.1:25845866-26148139 GCF_987193195.1 Phasianus colchicus | reverse complement strand
ATCCAGAAATTATTTTACGTCTTTTCAAGTTCAGCTTACTTCGTTGCTATAAATTGGTTATGCATATCAGAAGATTCAGCCATTTTTCTGAAACAATAATTGCACGCTGCTCTCCTAAAAAAATACATCAGCTCTTTCGTTTGTCTATAAATCCAGGTGCTCTGCACACCGACCGCGTTCCCCAAAAGCACCCCACACACAGGCTTTCCGAGGAGCACTAAAACAAACGCTCAACCGTCCTCAGAGGCCTCCCTCCGTAAAGACAAAGGCAGAATCCTATTGTTGAAAAAGTCAACCTTATTCTCGTCTTTCCAACAGTACCATTTATCTCTCAGGGTAAGCGCCTGGCCACGGCATCACAGTTGTGACACATTCGTAAAGCATCAAATTCTCAATACAGCCCCTCCAGAATCCACCAGCGAGCATATTTTTAATGCAGTCTTCCATCCCCACAAAATAGAAACTTGTCTTAAACAGCTAATCCAATATCAAAATGAAATCACAGGGTTGTTTCCCACCCCCCCCCCCTCCCTCTCCTTACCATAAATGAGCAGTTTCTTGACTCATTAATGACAGTTTCCCTTAAAAGAAGTGATCTCATATCACTGAGCCCCTCTCCACCACGCATACATCCCAAAGGTTGCGGGTATCTTAGCATCAGTAGCCGCTAGCAAGCTCTCTCATACAGAGCCCAGATGGACTATACCAGAAGCCAATTCAGCGTTAATAACTACCTACTCTGTGCAGTTTAGAAGCCTTACGTGGCATAATGTCCTAGGCAACAGCAGCCGATTGAAACCGCAAATAAAAGACAACCCAATTCTCCAAAAGCATCAAAAGGAAAAAAATCATAATAAATTCAAGAATGATTTTTTTAATCTCTTACTTTCAGAAGATTAATCTGAAGCCTTCATAAACATAGGAAAAAGAAGAAAAAACAGATGCTGCCCAGAAAAAGTGACAAAATATTACCTCATTATTTAACAAAGCAGCATTAAGCGTCCTGCTGATTTCAAACATCTTGCCACAGATTTTGGTTAAGAGAAACAGAAAGAATCCTTTGCAAGCCCTCTGTCTGCAAAGGGTTCTTCAATTTTCTTGCGCACAACAGAATAGTCAATATGTTATTTCCCTAGAGTTCGCACATTAAAACATCTAGTCAGTGAGCTGAATTTTCCCCTTATCACACAGTAGACTCCTGTTATATGTACTGCTCTCTTTGCAAGATTAGCCTGCCCCAAACATGGCTGTTGTTTAAACTATTCTTTAAAGTAACAGTTCACTCCATAACCACCAGGTGGGCAGTGTACACAGATTCAAGTAACCATCTTAAAGATTTCTTCTTGGAATCGCTTTAGGTTGTAATATACAGCGGAACCCACAGCACTGTACCTATCAAGCAGGAGAAAAAAATGCACGTATATGATTTAAATACATATATATGGTTTGCACTGTTTTGTGCACTTCCCTCTCCAGAAGCAAGCTCAACTAAGAAAAAAAAACACCAAAACTTTCACCATTATTTTTTTTTTTTCAAAAGGAACCTTAAAATTTATGAAGGACGATTTCATTCAGTAAAAGTGGCCTAAATGGTAACACCCAATCAGTTCAGAGAACAAAATGTAATTAGAAGGGAAAACACACCCATTGAAATGGTCTGTACTGCAGAACAAAATTAGCATCAAGTTCAGCGTGACAGCATCTCAGGAATACACAAAATTCAGTGTGTAAATAATTCACATGTGGGTAGAGTCTGTTAGAAAATACTAACTATACCTCCGAGCAAATTTGCAGGCAACTTGATAAGATAATGCCATGACATAGTTTGGCTTAAATTCATTTATGAAACCACTGTTGCACGCATCAAAGCACATGACTGAAAAATGTATGGGAAGGACACACTTTTGGAGAGTCATGCACTGTTGAAATTTATCAAACTCCCCATTCCCATGTCTGCAAGCTTCCCCCCCTCCCTTTCCTGATTAAGACCAAATAACTCAAGAATACTTCCATTACTATAAAACACAAACGTACTCAGTGCTCTACAGCAACACCCAGAAGCCTGGATGAGATCGGGATCCTTTGTGCTTGGTGCTATACAAACTTCTGAAGTTGTTTCTTACCAAAGGATTTAGATACACACTAAGAGAACACAACACAGATGTGTGAGAAGGAACAACAAAGATAAATATCAAGTGCCTCTGTGGGCCAGGATGGACAGGAATGAGAATTGTGGGATCTCCAGCCACTTCCTGCACTACGACAGAACCCAAAAGGTTATTTACTGTGGTAAAATGACAAAAGCACGGTATGGACCAGGGTTTCTTTAGATTTTTCACCTACAAAGTATCACTAATTCTTTCAAACACAGCAATCCTTGCTGAGTAAGTACACGCAGAGTAGTGGTTTTCTTTGTTGGCCTTTAACTAATATTAAAGTGATGCAGTAATGACTTAACCTTCTTGAATATGTATTGAGTTTCAAGTCATCCCTTTTTATACGAGGAGAAAGGTTATTTGCATCGATTTCTGTTTGCATGAAATAAGCTTATTTTCTCATTCACCATATGCCTTGAACACTAATTAAAAGTGTCACTTTCTTCTAATGTAAAAGCATAATCATTCAGTAAATAAGTACCCTTGGCTTTCTGGACTTTGTGATAATCTATTTAAGGACTTTTTATTTCCAGGTAACTTCGGTGCTTGAATTACTGCATACTCCTCTGATTTAAAGTGAAGTGTTTTATAAACATACATTTCCCTTCCTCCCTCCCCCCACCCCCCAGAACAAAAAAGAAAAAAAGAGGTAGAAGTGCATCTTTAAGGCCCCACACTCCTCTTATCCCGAGGCAAATCCATCCAATCAATATGAAACCATTCACATGCCACCATCTGCCAAGCTGTAGAGCAATGTGGCTGGAACAGACCTCTTATAAAGCAGCAGTAGTCTCATTTTCAGTCTATTAGGAAAGCACCAGAGCTCTCATGTGCAAGGACACAAAACTCCAGCTCAGGCTCTTTCACACCAGTTCCTCTGTGCACTGCTGCATAACTCCTGTAATTTTGCTGCTCGAGTTTTCATGCTAATCATCAAAGCATGAGGGAGGAGAAAATGATCAGTAACAGTCCTATTTCACTGCAGTACAAAATAAAGAATTCAGTTTAATTCTATCCTAATATGATTACAGCAAACCATTTAAGTGCTGCTGCCTGCGAACTACAGCCTGACGTTTTCCATCGCCTCATTTTTCACTCTTCCAGAGGACTGAACATTTACACTTCGAACTACGTTTATTCCTCCTGAAAACATTTCTACTGAAGTTATTCTTTGATCAGAATTAAATATCATTTTGTTGCTTGACAGATGGGAAGGTGCAGGTGGATGAGGAACAAAGGAGATGCATGTGAGAGTAAGAGACGGATTTGAACTCTGAAGTGATTTAATAGAAAACAACAGGCTAGGAAAGGACATTACACAATGCAAGCACTAGGGTTTGCCCTATGCAGTAATTCAAGAACCTCCGCAGAAAGTCTCCTCTTCAAGCTATCACATCAACACTATCTTTAACAACACTGAGCTCACACATAGCCTTTTCATCAGCAGATCTCACAGTAAATTAAGAACTCATCCACCACTTACAGCATCGGCAAACTCACTGCATGAGTCTACCTTAAATAAAGCATTAGAAGACAAAGGAAATGTATCAGGGCACAGCCACTTATTAACGTGCACAAAAAAAGTAGTTTGTCTCTTAAAACCATCCACAAAATGCCAAGAAAATGTGAGAAGCTGCTTGGGAAATTCAAGGACGCTGGAAGTCATGAATCCAAACAAACAAAACTAGGGTCAAACAGCCCATGGCACCTCACTGCAGATCAGACTTCAGCAAAGAGAACAGAACAAAAAAGCAACCAAAAAAACAGTCCAACAGATCACTCTGAATGGGTACAGGAACTGGGATACAACAGAGCAGAGGTTTCTCTACCTGCTGCTACTTCAACAGCTTATTAATAATATATATATCTGGTATGTATATAAACTTTTTTTTTTTTTTAAACTGAGTAGTGTTAGAAAACCCAGCAAAATAAAATACTTCACCAGCTATCTCGTGGAAATCAAGGCACTGCAATGCTTTTTAGACTATTGCTCTTTGAGGTTAGTGAACTTATTAGGTGTTTGAGGAGTTGAATTCAAGATCTCACTATAAAAATGTATAAAAATAATAGTGATAACCCACAAATGGAACACAGGACAGTTTTTGAGGAGATAAGTACTGAAACAAGGCAACCGTTGTGGTTTGGAGCTTCTGTTCCCTTCTTTTATTTGATGAGCATCTCACAGGGACAAGAGCCCATCACTGCCTCCTGTTCTGTCCCTGTTGTGGACCCACCAGCAAATGAACAAGGCTGATGCAACATGCTGCCTATGTGCTGAAGCCGCCCCTGATGCGGGAAGACTCAACATGCCATGGAAACCCTGTCACCTTTCTAAGTGGTGGCAACAATGACAAATCCAAGAGGAGTTCAGGATCTAGCTCCTCAAAAATGCCAGGAGTAAAGAGACAAGAGATGTAAAAAACAGGTAAATTTGATACTTAAGCCTCCTAAAGAAATCACAATTCAGCTGCTTCCGTATAAATATGCTATTTAATGTTGCTTGCCCACCTTTTTTTTCCCCATGCCTTATGAGATGTGTAATTTGGATGCTGCATTGCTGCTCTAAGTATCATACACCAATTTTCCACAGACGGGTATATCTGCAAATCCCACTGTGGATACTTACGTGTGAAAGCTGGGAGACTGGAACAAAGCTCCCAAGGGCATGGCAGAGCACAGAAGTAACAAAATGAGTGGATGTAAATAGCCCTGATCATGAGCAAAGTCTCAGCAACGCACTCAGATTTGGACATGCATGTAGGGCAGTGAATAAACACACATCTAAGAATGTGGTGACAACCCAGGAAACTCACCCCATGCCAGCTGCACAGGGCTCCTGAGGAGGCAGACAGCCCCACTAAGGGCCAGGAGGGCTGGGATATACAGGAGTGGCACCTGTCCTACACTTCCCACAGCTGGTGTTGGCATCACAGGTCCACAACTCTGACTCTCAGCAGACAGACACCTCAGAGGCCACAGCATCCCTTAGTCATACCGCTCCTCTTCCCTGGCCAAAATTCAATGCCTTTTAAAAGAACCCAGAGGCACTGCACTGAAGTAAGACGCAGAATATATTCTAGGAAGACATGTTAATGAGAGATAAAGCCAATTCTTTCCTCCCTTCCTGGCTGCTTTACTTTTGCTTCAGAAATACACAATTCAACACTTTCCCCCGATATTGTTTCCTTCCTTTTAAATCTACAGATTTTCAAACTTGGATTCAACAGCAGACATTATGAAATCAGCAGCATGCTTTACCATCACTGTGAGCAGAATTCAACCCCACCTACAAAGAGAGGGTAAACATTTCTACCTGCTGTCAGCTTTGCATAAAAAAGTTTGCTGAGTTTCAACCAAGCACAAATGAAGAAGTTTTCAAAGATTTATGACTGCATTTTTAAAATGTATTTACTTGTAAATAATGAAAGGACTTAAGACACTGAATAAGTCTAGACTTGCCAGGGAGATTTACAAGAGTTCAGCCATTTTTAATGCGCCTATCCACGAGCACAAAAACCCTCACAGAAGTGGAAGTGGGGCCCTTCAACAAGCACTGCCTAGTTTTAGAGAGGCTGATGGATTTGGTTTAGACTCTTCTCTTACACAGCATTCTACACACCTTGTATTCAGGCCAAATAATATCAATATGAACAAAGCTAAAAACCTGAAAGGGGGATTAGTCAGGTGACTTTTCCAAGCTTTGAGATGGTGATCAGAAGAAGATCTGGGGAAGATGTGAGGTGGTTGATAGGGGATGAGAAGAGAGGTGTAGCAGGAATCAAAGGAGACCAGCAAGCAGAGTGCAGAAGGGTTACATCTCCTTCAGCCTGCAACTACACAGGAAAGATAGAGTCAGGGAAGACAAAAAAAATACAGAAACAGTGCAAAGAGTTAAGAGTTATCAGCTGTCACAATTTCTTATTAGAACAGCTGGCTCTTGGAGCATTTCAGTAATAGTAGGCAGAATGTAAACCAGTCTTAAAATTTCAGATTTAAAAGTTATCAGTTTCAATGAGTCAGCCCTATCACGCACCTAACAGTAACAGCCATACTACCCAAACCTAAGGGGCTTAAAAGGCAAAGAAACAAGTCTGAAGCAGCTGAACGAACAAATCAAGCTTTTCTTGCAAGTACAAGCATAATCTCTGGGACACAAGCTTCTCTACAGGAAGCTCCTAAACTACACCTATTTTTATGCCTTTTACTTTACAGATAGATAAGTAAGGGTTAAAAACATGCTTGAAGAGTACCCCAAATCCCAACTCAGAGACAAATGGCTCCATCGTGAACATGACTCATACTTCTGGAATCTGGATTGCACAATAAAGAAGTGACAATTTTATAACAGTAACAACAACAGTAAGGTACAGAGAGGCTAGAAGGTGGAGGAGAAAAAGCAGGCACAGTATTTCAAGATGGGCCAGCAGTGATTCTGAACTCTCCATACTGAGACATGTACAGGAAGGGGTCAGAGAAAGGCAACTACAAGAACAGCAGAGAAAATCAAGGGGCTCTTTCTCCCTGGGATTTGTGCTGCTCATGTCCTAGGATCTGGATGACTCTCATTGGTCTGAAAGACTTAAGTTTTTCCTGCCCAACTTTCACAAACTTACAAATGCATTTACTACTTTCATTACATTACTTCTTGCACTGTCAGACATAACTTTGCAAATACTTCTCAGCTTTCTCTGAATTAAAGCAGATGAAGAACAATGGATATTTTTAAAAAGAAAACCTATTCCAAATTCATTTATAGCAATAAAAACTTGTCTGAAGGTTTAACTTGTTAATAAAACAACTCTGGTTACAATTCCTAAGTAATACATATATAGTGCTTGGATTTCCAGGGAAGCACTAAGAAAAGGGCTCCAACCCATCTAATTTATAACTGACAGGACAGCAACAAACTGCATCAGAACAGCTGCTCTGAAAAGCTACCCAGCTACAGGCTATCTCCCTGCAATTTAAAGAGTATTTCACTCCACCACTTAAACACATTTATATGCTTTCAAGTTTTCCTAATGTTTTACAAGGATTCCCCAATACAACAAACAATCTTTCCTTTAATAATATCATGGGATGCATTGTAACCTGAAGCCGGAGGCCCGCTCCAGCCTCATCAAGGTGTTCGCAATCGTTAGGGACATCTCGGTCTGTCCATCTACCTCGGTGCACACCAATGTGGTGGGTGGTAAAATGGCGTTTATTAACTCGTGACAACAGTTTATATAGCCTTGTACACCTTCGTCTACGCCCCTCTTATCACACGCAAGCACTTACATCACTACTTCTTATCTAGTTACTACGAGCAACTACTCGAAAGTTCTCTGCTCACTGCTACAGTAACCCGCATCTAGGGACACCCTGCTCAGATAAAACTTAATTGTTCTTTAACATTGAGCAAAAAAAGTTTAAACTTGCCCAATAAAGTTTTTAATTTTACCATTTTTCATAGCCCCAGTGCCAATAGTAGCATATATCAAGAAAGCAATCTCTTGGAAAGTATTTCAACAGAGCTCAAGTAACCTGCATACACCTAGTGAACAAAGAACACAATTCCTCTGCTAAACCATGACAAATGAGACTTTCTCTTGCCTTTGTCACCTTCCATCTACCACTGGCTATGGCACAAAGGCTTCAATGCTACCTGCACAGAATGCCATGCGTCTCCTCACACCCAGACTGCTTGAGGTACAAATCTTGCCCCACTGACATCAGTTCACAACTCCAGTCTTCACCATCAAGACATTCCACATTCACCGCCATAATGCCACAGGCTATGCAAACACCCATGATGGAGATCACACACTGCACACATTGCTGACAGATGCAAAACTTCCCAAAGCAACAAACTCTGGAATCCCATCACTCGCTTCTCCCTGTGGAAAGCAAGGCCAACCTTTTCGTTGTATCGTAAGATCATAACAGTAATTTATTAAAAGAATCTGTCAGAACTAGACACTACTGCATGTTTCCCAAGCTTTTAAGTAATGAATGAAGGAAAAACATCTGACAGATACATCACATCAACTACACAAACCAAAATAAAAAGATACTAAAAATGCTGTTGAAGACAACATGTAAAAGTAAACACTAATATCCTGCTCCAAGTGCTTCCACAAGACTGACAGAAATAGTTTTAAAAATACTGCAAGCATAATGAAGGTTCTACTTTATTCAGATCCCAGAAAAACTTCAGTTTCCACACAAGAGATTGCTTGTAAGGTTCAGATTAAGACAGACAGGCCAGATGCTCTGCAGTGCCTAATTCACCCATCAACGCTTCACTATCCTGTCCACAAACTCAGCTTAACCATTCTGTTAACAGGTGACCACTGAGTGCCACATCTGACAAGTTAACAGCAAGGAGCAAGCAGCATGTGGTATGGGACTGCTATCGAGTGACAAAAGGATCCCCCAAAGCATCATTCAACGCTAGATAAGCAACGCAACCTGGCAAAGTCTCAGCCAGGTTTCCAGGCAAATGATCTGCAGAGAATCACACAGAATCACAGAATCATTAAGGTTGGAAAAGACCTAGAGAGCAGCATCAGGTTCAGATAAGCAAGCAGGAAAATCAGATCAAATTGCAGCTCCTGGGCCTCCCCTGCCTCACTCCTCAGAGCCTTCTTTGTCTTCAAGAGGGGCCAGGAAAAGATGTGACCTCTGGGAACACCTTTCAGGAGGTAGGCTGGTACTTCTGGTGTTATCATCTTACCCTTTAGGTGTTCATAAGTGAAATCCATGCACAGAGCCACAAAGTACATGCCTGTGCTACACTGCAGCATCCCATTATTACAGATTATTTCTTTGAACTCCTGTTTCATAAAGGGTAGTTAGTTCTGGGTGCTAATAACCCTGATTTAGAACTCTACTCAGCAATGTACTCATTAGCTAGACCATCTGTGTAAAGGGAACAACCTACGCTGTCACAGCACACAGAGCCTGGGGCTGACCTTAATATCTTCCCCCACATACCAGCAGAGGACAAGAGAGAAGCCTGGCATCAGCTTCATCCTTTCCTCTACTGGAGGAAGATGTCTGGGCTAGCAAGCAAGCTTCACACCCCTCAGGTCACACTTCCAGCTGTGGGAAAGCACTGTTGCAACAACTTTCTCTACAGCCCTGGTGGTAAGGTGGGAAATTTGGCTGCCCTGTCAGTGTTAAGACATGACAAGACTCTGACTTAATAATAAGAGAGACCTTACAGGCTGTGTGAAATAGGCCTCCTGACACTATTCACAGCTACTGTGAGTTTAGCTGATGGACTGGAAAGCACCCAGCATGACATGGAACTGCAAAGTCCACAGCATTTATTGCTTTTCATCTTCTTGTTCCTTCCTCTGTATCACAAATCTGCCTGCAAGGACAAGCTACCACAAACTGCACAGCAGGCTCTCCTGCAGGTTCTTCCTACCTGCATGCAAGTCATCCTCAAGACTCAGACCAAACCACTTGGGTGACCATCAAAGCAGGAACAGCCTTCCCAGACACATGTTGAAGGACAACAAAACAGTGAGGACAATCCAAAAGCCAAGTGAAACTGCAAGTTCAGATTTTGTCCTTTTTTTAAGCAACTTAATTCTGGAACCTGCTCTACTGGTCAAGAAGTTTCACAAAACTGGTATCAGCTTAGCATCTTTGAAACTCCTACCTTTCTGTCATTCATTCCAGATAGGCCAAGGGGTTAGAAAGCCATCAAGCATAGAACACATGACAAACAAACAAGCAGGATAGAGTAAGGACTTTTCTTAGAAAACTAAGATTAAATAAGTCACTAACAAAAACTATTTGAAAACACGTCTGCTCGAATGAGGAATGGTTATAAATTACTGGCAAGTGACAGACCTGGAAACAGGAGTCTCAAGTACATAACTGGATTCATATAAAAACTTTTGTAATAAAGCTTGCTAACCTCCCATCTAGAAAACAGCAACAACCTCTAGCAAAGCCACTAGTACTCAATACTACACTGCAGCATAACCTGATTCAGGACAACCAAGCCCTACATACCCAAAGCAGCCAGAGCCAAGTGCTCTACAGACCCCAGGAAACCGGGATCACCCAGGCATGGGCTAGCTTGCAACATCCCTCAAACTGAATCAGATTAGCTGGGGATATTATTATTTCCATAAAACAGCATGCATAAGGTGAGTAAATCTTCACAGCTAGACATAAAACAGCGTGCTTTAGCATCCTGCAGCTGGCCAAAGAACATGCCTAGAAGAATGAGGTTCTGAGGTCTTAAAGGGCAAGGTGCACAGGAGATGGGCAAGCCTTCCTTGCCCCAAGGGTGCCAGACCTTCTCTTTCAGACCTAGCAAGCCTCTCCAGTAACAGTGTTCCTACTAAATTATGACAGTTTTGATACACTTTGGAGGATTGGGGTTCTACATAAGCAGTGAGGAACAGCTCAACCGAAGGTAACCTCACATGGGCTGCTGCAACTAGAAAGGATGTCAAAGTGCATGAACTGGGGTGTGAAAACACTCAGTACAAATTTGCAATTATACCTTCTTACACACAAATAAAGACTAAGAGGGTACACAGTGAACAGGCCTGCAGGGAAGATTAAAATCCACTATTTACATCTTACCCTCAAGGAAGCATCAGCAGCTATATTTTTTTTTTTTATAGCAGGCCAGCGCACCTAGCTGAAAACTAGAAATAAAGGCTAACTTAAATAACAAGATGCAAGGATTCTAGTTCTACATTGCAAGGAAGTATGGAGGACAACGGTTCAAATAAAGTCAACCGTGTTGGAAATAGTGCATGAAATCCCAGAAGTGACAAAACTACCAGTCAGTGAAGAAGATGAAAGGAACCAAGTGGAAGAAATCAATCAAGAAGAAAGATTTTTCTCCTTTTTTAGAAGGCAGGCAAGGGGCCAGATAACATAAGTGGACACACATGCAAAAAAACCCCCCACAAAATTAGCTGTGAGTACAGCAAATGATCAATTTGATAATAAACTTAGACACGGGGACAGATTTGCTTCAAACTTAGGAATGACAGCAAGCACTGAGGGGTGCAAACAATTTTTCTTGCACTGGAAAAGAAAATTGTTCTAATGCAAATGGATGAGCTGATTAACAAAGCTTGCAGAGTCTGTTGTGAAAGACGGGTGAATGGAGAGAACCCGAGGGAGACACTAAGAGCACGTAAACCAAATCAGGGAGCAGCTGACTGCATTTAGAAGGAAGCAGCTATAGGAGCACTTAGAAACACGAAAACAAGAATATGACCTAGGCACAGTAAACATGCTGAAGTGGACGGGAATAGAAGGCATCTGTTCATTGTACTCTTGAACTGGAGAAGTATCAGTGTAGTTTCACTAATACCATTTGTTATTATTACTTTTGACAATCAGGAGGAGGTAGGAGATTATCAGAGCTAATATTTTAAGAATTCAGTAAGGAATAATATGTGGAAGCTATGTTTACTTTTTCCAGCACTAAAACCAACTGTTGAAGAGGGGGAAAAACCCTTAATTTATGGAAATCCCAAACTCACCCTCCCATGCATTAACTTCACATCATTACTAGGACAAAGGGTACATATTTTCTCTATTGTGAGGATATACAAGCATTCTTTTCTTGAAAAATAGTTTACTACGTCATTGAAATTGCAGAAGCATCTGTGCACTTTGGGGACTTCAAACATTGCATCAATTATCTGAATAAATAATGAAAAGACACTGTGAATAAAATGTTCCATCAAGCCCCGTTCACAAGTCAATTGCTTTTTGAGTCTAGTAATATACTGTAATATTTATACGTTATTCCATTTTACAGGAGGTTAGGAGTTTTCTGTGCTTCTGTGCTATAGTTACTACAGTTTGGGGACAAAAACTGCTAGAATACAAAAGGCTACAGGAAGCATAACACACACTTAGATCCTCCACTGTAAAATCTCTTTCCATACTAAAACCAAACAAAGGAAGCACAAAACTCCAACTGGAAGCAAAGGGACACACCAAGTCCCACCAGCAGGTCAGGCCAGTGACCAGCACTTAATGCTTTGAAATTGGGTCCCTAACAAGCAGCACTCGGTCAGGGCAGAGCACGAATGCCTGTTTGTTGAGCTGTCGTTTCCAAAGAGTCTCTGGCTGGCACCTGGAAACAGCACAAGCATAAGGCTGATTATCATTTCTGTAACCCCAGAGGAAAACGATCAGGCAAGATGTTTGAGTAAGAGCAATGCTGTTCGAAGGCAGCATTCATAAACAGAACAAAGACTAAACAAAAAGCTAAACAAGTACATCATAATTAACAACAACCACCAAACTTTTAATTAAGATACGCAAGAAAAATCAAGGAGAGCTAATTAAAAAACACAAGCGTATATACTTCCTTAGAAAAATCTGAATTGGTACTGCAAACCAAACAGGCTAATTGTAAGTGATCACAATTATTTTGTCACTGTTACACAGTTTAGGCACAATTTTTCAGCCTGCCGTTTAATCCTGATCTTGTTTGTACTTCCCTGTTCTCTGATGCAAGATTCTCCCAGCCAAATTCTCCCAAAACTGAAGAACACACCACAGAAACTTAACTTCACAGAGCAGGCCTATTTTGTAATTAGTCTGAGGCACTCTTTCCTGCCTAGGACAGTATTATTCTCACAAGGCCAGAATTCTAATTATGATGCACTCCCCCTATTCACTCTGAACAAACCCAGAGCTCACAGAAATGTGTCCTGATGCACAGCCACATTAGGGCCACTGCACTCCACCTGCTCTTGTATCCAAGGCTGCCAGACCAATGTAAAAACACAATGCAATTCCACATATTTATCTGGTAGGTACGAACTTTCCTTAAAGCTAAAAAAGAAGTTACAGATAATAGCAATCTAACTGACATTATCTCATGTAGTACCCTTCCATAGAAATACATCCACTTGGATTACTAATCCAATTCTTCAAAACAGTACCAGGCCAATCTGAACACTACCAGGTAGTTATGCTGTCAGAAATAGGCCAAGAACACCGACAGAGTTAAAGAACTTATTTGCTACATATCTATTTCCAGAAAATTCAAGTTTAATATAACAAATAGGGATACTTGGGGTTATTATAGCTAAGAAAAAATAAAAACAGGTACAAAAAGAAATAACCACACAAAATGCCAGAACGCCAACACCAAAATGATTTACAACTAACAGCCTCCACACCGCCCCAGAGCAGTGCAGAAATGAACCCATCACCCTATCAAGAAAAATCTATCTTTTGGAGTTCTTTCTGCACCAAAATCCTACTTTTTGAAATGCTTTAAGATGTCTTACATACAATAGGAACTGACAGGCCAATGGAAGTCTCATGCAATTGGTGAAGGAAAAGGCTCATTCCAGCACGAAGGCCTGCACAGCCATAAGCCTCACTGCCTAATCAGTCTTTTTTTTTTTCCCCAACCGTTAATTGAATTAATTTACTACGATTTCTGTTGCTTTCCCCTAAAACAACGCCAAACATTAACAACCAAATAAACGCCACAACACTGCAATGCTTCTGAGCGCCACCTGACTTACAAATCTGATTTACTTCTCGTTGTTTCAGCACCCCCCCACCCGCACATCGCCCAGCACAGCTGACGAAATCACCCTGACCGCACACGGGATTCTGCTTTGGCCGCAGGTTGCTCCCCACAGCCCCGCGCTCCTCACAGTGCCCTTCAAGGTGTTTTAAACAAAGAAATAAATGGGAATGGCTTAATTTAAAGGGTCTAACCGCTCGCGCTGGTCTTTCTTTTTTAACCTCGAGCAGACAGGCGCTGGCACACAGCAGCCTCACCCGCGCGGTGCTGCAGCACGTGCTGGGGCAGCAGGCGCTGATCAGCAGCCACTAAAGCACATTACTTGTGCTGACGTCACCGCACCCAAACCGAAATCCTCGCCAAGTTCACTCTTTCCCCCCCGTCTACGTGCAACATCGCAATAAGCAGCGCTGCTGAGCACGAAGCGACCTGCTAAGACCTTAATTAACTGCAGCCCTCTCCCACCTTCCCCCATCCCACAAAGAAAAGTTCAGAAAACTCCCCGAATCCATTTTCCAGCCCTCCTTTAAAAGCCCCCCGGCCCCGCGGGACCCCCCATACTGTGCTCCCCCCCCACCCCCCGCAGCCCCCATCCCGCGCCTCACCGCGCGGTGCACGCGCATCTTCCGCCGCGGGTTGCAGGAGGCGCGGAGTCGGCGGCCCGAGCAGCGCGTGCGACGGTGGCTGCGGCGGCACGTGGCGGCTGCGGGGTCTCCCGCGCTGCAAAGCGGGGCGGGACGCGGCGCTACGCAGCGGCGTGAAGCGGCGCCGCCATCTTGTCGGCGGCAGCGCCCGGCGGATTAGGGCTAGGGGGAGCGGGGATGGGCTTTTTATCTCGGCAGGCGCTGCGGGGAGTCGGCTCCGTGCTCGGCGGCGGCGGCAGTCGGGGCAGCTGTAGGGGCAGCCGGGGTGGGGAGGGAAGGGGAGGGGAGCCGCGTGGCTCGGTGAGCCCCGGGCGGGGTGAGCCCGGAGGTGGGTGCCTGAGGGGAAGAACCGAGCCGGGGTAACGTACCCAGCGGGTGTGCGGGCTCTGCTCCCTCCCGGGGCCGCGACGCATCCAGGTGCCTCGCGGAGTGGAGCTGGAAATAAATGAAAGGCAGCCGGTGGGACGCAGTGCGCGCAGACCCCTGCCTGGGGGTGCTTCCTTGCCGCCAGTGACCTCCTCCGATAAAGATGTACAAAGACGAATTTTGAGCAGGTTAAAAAGCCTCTTTTTCAATCAATGCTCAAGGAACGGATAAGATGATGTGACACAAATGTATGATCGTGTGCCACAAATAGAACATTGTGGGAAGCTTTCCCTTAAACATAAGCTTTGTCCTATATTTTTTCAAACAGTTTATTTCCTTGCTGTGTAGGTCATTCTTAACATTAGGCTAAATTTAGCCGAAGATGCACCAACAGCAGAGGCAGACCGCCTGGGGAAGCTGAGCGGGCTGCAGGCTGACTGCTGGCCTGGGCGGGGGGCTGGCTGCAAACCCTTCGCTTTTTTAGTGACTTTTTCTCTGCAGCTCGATTAGGGGTAATAAAGCCACAGCTATTTAAATAAAATATCTCCAGAAAACTAAAAGTTTACAGTGTGGTTTGTCTGGTACGCTCGTGCTGCAAGCCGGAATGCAACCTGCATTAATTCCAAGGGTATTTCTACCACGTAGTGGGGGAGGACTGTCGCCCTAACATCTCAGGGCTTTTGAAGATCTGTACTTGGGACTTCAAAACAGAGGCCTAATCTCTGCTTCCACTAAGGATGGCAGAATTTGTACTTGTTTATGGACTTTGATTTTCAGTTCTTTGTGTATAAATTTAGCTGTGGGTGGGGTATCCTCGGCCAGATTTTTCCCTATATGCTATACATAACAGAATGACAGAAAGACATACATGGTTCTGTGTTAGATTGACAATGAATTGCATTTGCTAGCAAATACTGGATCAGATCCATCTGTTTCAGAAATTAGCATAGCAGCAATTTGTTTGTTTGGCTTCATCTGTCTATTAGTTTGGTCAAAATCCTCATTTTAGAGACAAACTAGCACATACAGAAAGGACCTGTGATATTGTCTGTGCAGGCATCCCATGAAACAAATTATTCTAAAAAATGAGGTTATGAAATGCAATTACCAGAAAAGTAGACAGAGCTAAATTAAGATTTCTTTCTTTTTTTTTTCTTTTTTTTCTGGAAACAAGCTTGATTTTTTTTTTTTTTTTTTTTTTTTTGTTAGTGCATTCTAACAGTCTTAATATATGAAAAATGTCATACCCCTAAGCAATACGCTGGTAGCAAAATACTTCTCTCCAAACCTAAGTTGTGTTGCTGTACTTGTAGATACTCCACACCTTTTCTTTTGGTATATTTTGACAGAATTACGGAGATCCTTCCTGACTCTGAGCCTCTACAGCCATCTTTCAAGATGGTATTGATATTCTTAAAAATTGAGAAGTCCAGTTTCAAACAAGAGTCAAAAAGGACATAGTCCATTAAAAGATATCACCTAATGAGACCACAGCTTTTCTAAAACCATTTCATTCTGAAGTCCTGTATGCCTAAATTAAATTACATCTTTTAAAAAGATGTGCTGTTTTTTTTTTTTTTAATTTACAGTATATTGAATCTGTACTTTTCCGTATTTCAGTTGTTTCCAATGATTTATTAGATTATTGAAAAAATTTTTAAAAACTATACTAAATATTGGTTACAATGCAAGTATATCTCCACAAGCGTAGGAAAAGGTCTGCATCGCACAGTTAGTGATCCTTATGTGATATTTCCTTGTTGATACGAGTCTGGATTCGTAGCATATTCCTAACTGTCTTTTAAAACTATAACAGTAAATAGTGCTAAGAAGGTCTTCTGTAATCTTCAGAGTACTGGCTGAAACTGTTATTCTAAAAAAGACATCTAAGTAGGTCTGTTCAAATACGAAGAAACGTGGATTGTTATCAATAAGTTTCTTACAAATGAATCGTGCTAATGTATTCTTTAACTATGTAGTATGCAGAATAGATTTAGTTCATTCTCATGTCACTTCATTTCTTAGTTACGTATCAAAGCCACCAACAAAAACACCTAAAATAAGAACTTACGTTTCTCCTTCAGAAAAATGAGTCCTATGTTGTAGGCAATGAAAATGCTGTGTAGTCTCAAATCAAAGGCTGTGAGGGCTCATTCTACACAGGAATTAGGAAAGCACCTGTGTTGCTTTGTCTACGCACATCTGTCTCTACCTGAGCATCTAATTCATATTACTCCTCCCACAGTCCGCCCCATTTCTTTGTCTAATCTGAGCACCCAACAATAGGCTCCATAGAAGTTTAGGAACCTGGGCTGAATGGAGGGGGTGTGATTTGCTAATGAGAAGTGGCTTACCTGGTTCACTATTGAAATCATCACAGTTTGATTGTATTACATTACGATGAATAAGAAATACTAATGTCGGTGACAAAATCGAATAGCTTCACGGGGCTATACGAGCATGATGTTGAAATCTCCTATTCAGAGTGTAGTACTCTGAATCAGTATATTGCTAATGCATACCGCTTTTTAGAGTAAATACCAAATGTTGTCAGAAGTAAGTATTTATGTGTTTTTTTGCAGTAGAGGGAGAGTATAATTTTCAAGGTAAGCGTAGAAACCCATTACAAAGCTTATCTTTGCAATTGACTATAAAAGCTATAAGCGCATAAAAGGCTTAAAGGACATCAGATACAAACTTTGATTCTTCACGTAGTCAAAACTCCCATGCAACCAATGTTCCAACAATGAGTATTCTTCAGGAATGCTTATAAACTACATGGCCAGATTCATTCAGGATTTTCATTTAGATCATGTTACAGTGTATTGAGTAGTGATTTTTTAAATTATAATTAGATATTGAATGTAAGGCAATGTGGTATTATAGAACAGAATTTGTTAGATGCTTTATTATTACATAAGAAAAGACTTGTAAAAATGTGGCTTTGGGACTGCACCTTCAGGACAGCATCATTTTGATTATAATAGGAAGGCTAAGAGGTTGTATTTGTGTTACAAGAAAGATGGCTGAACATTCTTCCAGCTAAGGAAGGATTCTAGACTTCTATACCAATTTCAGATTTTAGAGGGAAACTACTTTTTATTAATCTTCTTGTCCAGCTCTACCCATAAAGCATTTAGCCCATCATAGCTCTATAAGATTTAGTTAATGTGTCTTCTTGATTTTTGAAAATATGCAGAGATGTGGCTCACTATAAATACTGAACATGACATCCAGTCTTCATAAGCTTCTGTATAGAGAGGGGATGAAAATGACGGTGATCCCACTGATTAGCCTTAAGTCTCTTTCTGGTTTTACTTGGATTCAGAATAGTAGGAGTAGGGAAGAAGAAATAAATAAAACATCTTTTTGGAAAGCAGGTGACTATCAGAGCACTGATTTAAACCATGAAGACTCGTCTCTGATCAGCCCTTTAGCCGATCAGAAGAATAGCGTTAAGAAGAGAGGTTGGTTAAGAACTCTCCACGCTGCCCCCCAAGTGGCATTTATCAGTAAATTCCCGCTTTTCTTTTGACTGCTATTGCACCCTCTCTGAAGTTCTCCACATAATTTAGTCAGTGAGTCCAACTGATTTATCACAGTCACTCAAACATGTTTTTACACCATTCATTGAATATTTCAGTACAGGTCTAATCTCATTTGGATTTATTACGATTTATCTTGGATTAAGCATTTATCTGCTAAGGATTTTGACCTATACTATGAGGTACTGATGAGGCATAGAAGTTCAGGAACTTCTAAGCACATTAGAATGAATCAGCAATGTTCTTTTTTAACACAGACTTCACACATTATCTTTTTTTTCAATCAACTTTGAAGATACATTGAATAAGCATCTAATTTTCACTTAATACAGCCAGTAACCTGGAAAACTCTTAGCATGAAGTAGGAGGAAAGATGCATTTAATTAGGAGCGGCTTAAAAGATCAGGCCTCAGAGCCATGTGACTTCATATTCACTCTCCCTTCAGCAACCAGTGTAACAATTGTTTTTTTATGTACCAATTTAAATGTCTTTCCTTCTTCTTGAACTGTATTTTGGCAAGACTTCTACCCCCTTTTTCTACTTTTTCTTGTTTGCACAGCTTGAAGTGGAAAAAAAACAAAAACGAACAAAGACAAAGATGAATTATATATTTATCTTAATGTTGTTTTTTTCTTATTTGGATAGGTTCATACTGCTTCCTCTACTGATATACATAGTACTACACCAGTGGAAGTTGAGTGTGGTATTCTCATGTGATTAAAAGAAGTTATCCTTTGGCTTTAGTTTGTGGCAAAGCTACCAATGTATACCCAAAAAGAACTTGTAGATTTTTCCATGCTTACTAATTCTGTGTATTTATCATATTTTAGGACTCACATTTTATGCCACTTTAATTGCGCAAAAGTTAGAGAATTAGAGTAGCCACTTTAATTTTGTATGTAAGCTTTTCTCATAGCTTGTCTTTTTCATTCATGATAACACAGCACAAAGAGTGAGGCAGTCTTTGGTAATACTAGAAATCAGACACTGGATATGAAACTGCACAATTTAACATGTTTACACACTCTTATTAAAGGAATTAGGAAGAAAATGTATGTTTCATTTCCAGTGTGCATTTCTACCGTTTGCTAAATACTGTCACATTTAGAATGTGCAGTCATGTAACAAATGACTATATTGTAGTAGTATTAGTCATGTTGAGGACTCTTCTTGCTTACCAGGGAGTTTACAGTATAGATGTAACTAAAGAGATGAAACCTATGATTTTAAGAGGACAGTAGCACCTATACATCTGAATTAATTAAATGGAATAATGTAATTTGATTGTGTTTTTCATATGAACACTTCATATCTCATTTCTTTACAGCATTGGGGTACAGCATGGTTTGCACACCTTGCCGTTCCATCATGGAAGGCAGATACATTTGGTCAAGCATGGCAAACCTTCGTCAATCCATGCTGACTACTGTTCATAATCACCTTCCCTTCCTCCTTCTCCAGAAAGGATGTGTGTCGTTATTTTCCCAGAGAAAAGCAAATGCTGACTAACCTATAGGTCTCCAGATTGTCCTTCTTGTCTTAGCAGAATGGGATTTTCGTGGATTTGTGTGTGATACCAGACTTCCACTTCACAGTTAAGAGATTTGACATAGTCCGTAATAATATGCTCCATACAAACCAGGATTGAAAAGTCTATAAACAGTTATTGATCTCCACATGCTACTGAGGAAATTTTCCAAGATCAGTGACAGCTTGGAATCACTGGCATTTTGAAATTATAGATCACTGCTTCACTTTTTTTGGCATTAACAGTCTTGCATTATGGCAATGAGCATGTTAGATGTGCATAGAAAAAAAAAAACAACAAAAAAACAGAATGCTTTTAACATTTTAGCATTATTTGTTTGAGCAATATTAAAGATAGAAATTTCGTGATACAATTCAAAATAATGGTTTTGTTTATTAAAGATATACATGCATTAAAATGAAGTTAGGATAAGAAAAATGCTTGTTTGTGTGAAAAGAATATCTGCTTTCTCTACACAAACATCTCCTGAGGTTACTTTGATTCATACCTGATTACATTAATGACTGAAACAGGTTTTTACTCCTGGTAACACTGCAGAATGCCTACAGTTATAGAAGGGTAAAAATAATTTTCCATCTGCCCCAAGTCCTTGGCAGTACAACTCACAGTCATTTCTTTTCCTGGAATTATTTACAATGAGAAGGATTGGTTTCAAGTCAAAAAGACAAGTTAAAGACACTGTCAAAACCTCTTTGGACAGCCACTGAACTTCCCTATCATTCAGGAGGAACTGTGCACTTACCTCCAAAAGGGCACATTTTACATGACAGGAAAGGGTGTGTTTATAATGTGTTAACATGTTATGTGTTAGCTGTTAGTACATGTTAAAATCACTTCTTCGTTGTTGATGACAAAATATTTGGAAATCCTGAGCTTGTTGCATGCTGCCTGAGGTAGGAAGGACCTAATGCTGTTCCCACAAGGATCCCTCCAGCTGGTGAAGGACCTGTTCTGATGCATTCTGAAGGACATTACATATGCCTTGGCTGGAAAGGTGATGATTTCTATGTATTAGCTGGGAGAAATGAGAAGGGTAAACAACGGGAGTGCTAGTTTCATAATTTACTGTATTAGATTCCTGCACCACAAAAACACATTTTAGATAAGTTTTAAGAATTTGACTAATAAGATTAGTTGGCTAATAATATTTTAAGGCAAAAAGAATGCAATAGAAAATGTTAAATCTGAATTTGTAAAGAGGAAGCAAGCATTGCAAGTAATAGGCGGCTTTGAACTAAGAACTTTGAATACAGACTCAAATTGTCTAAGATACAACTGGGCTTGCTTTATTTCTGTGACAGCATCAGTTCATCCACAGTCTCTCACGGCATGACGTATGCAAAGGTATCTTTATTTTGCTATCTCAGTTTCTTTTCGGGAAAGAATTGTGATCACTTATCTAGCATTAGGAGTACAGAGACTTTCAAATTTCTCTTAAAATATGTGGTATTGCAAACAACGGATATAAAATGAGATTCACACACATAGCTTTGCTCGTGGCCAAGAACTGTGTTGCAATATGCCGGAAATCCAAACATCCTCCTACTCCCAGAGCCTCGCTGACAGATCTGCAACAACTTCTTTCTCTTGGAAAAGCTGCATACAGAATCAGAATAAGAAATAGAGAAGTGTGCATATTCTGAGAAACTAATCTAATCTATAAAATGAAGGCTAAAGATTCCTTATCAATGTGAAAATTGTATTATTTTTGAAAATTCTACACTGTCAGGTAACAAACAGATTATCTAACCCCCCCGAAAAAAACCCACAAAGAGTAAACCTTGTCATTCCTGAAACAGCAACAACAGCAACCCTTAGGATTAGTGTCATTGTTTTCTTATGTAGGCATTTAGACTGACAAATCGTTTGGTTTCTGCGTAAGTACAGGGGTGTGCATTAATGGAACTTGATACAGAAATAGAACCTTAGTTCAGCAGATCCTCCTTTGTAGAAAAACCAATTAAAAAGCAAACACAAGGGAATAGAAAAACAAGTAACTTTTATAGGAATGTATTTTTTAAACAGAGAGTACTTTGCAAGAAGTGCTCTATTAGATACTACATATTTTAATTAGCTGTTTAGAAAATCAAGTTGACAGTGTCCTTTAATTAGTAGACATTGACTTATTCCACATGTATTATGGCATAGTGAATCTTATTAAGATAAATGTTTCCCTCTGAAGATATGAAAAAAAAATCCACTATCATTTGTTTGCCTACCAGATTGCTCACCATCAATACGTCTGCTATTTAAAATGATGAATTTTAGTCACATATTTAATTAGCTAATAGCTGATCTCACTGTAGGGTCTTGATCCTCCTTACATGTATTCTTTCATCCTCAAAAAGTCTCTGGTTATATCTTGTTTTTGAAGTTTTCTTTTGAAATTGTCCTTGCTACTTTCAGACTTAAAATGCAGCAAATTAAATTAATAAAAGTAAAAATTATTGTGAAAACATTTAAGGTTTTGAGTACAGTTGTATATCTGCTGTTCATTATAACGCATTGCTAGAGGGTATGGATTTAAAAAACATTTAAAAATGTTAAAGTTAGTTTTTCCACTTGGATTGCTTCAGATACTTGGTCTGAGAGAAAATTATGTGTGCTTTTAAAGGCTATTCGCTCATTTAAGGTTTCAGTGCATTTGCACATTGCTGCTCAGTATGCAGCCTTCTCGCAGAATTTGTGGTGTTTGATGGCAACAGTTGGAGAGTACAGTGAATGTACTTGACTCTACTATGGGTCAAGATAACTGTTAAAAACAAAAAGATGTCTTAATAGTGTTCATGGACATCATTGGTTTGGAAGAGGACTCTTTGGGAGATACTTTGTTATTAGCTGTTCGTGGCATATGACAAGTGGTACTTCGCAGTCCCCTCTAATAGAGTAACATTCAAGGAGAGTGCTCACTGAAGTGGGAGCCTGTGTCTGACCTCAAAACCTGTTTTTCTCTAGGATGCGCAGTGATGTATCATGCCACCTGTACCAAGAGGATAAGCAAGAAGAAAGTTTCTTTGTTACAGGGATTGCATTTGGACTGGCTATAGTGACAGGCGTGGTGCTGCCAAGGAGGACCAGCGCCAGAGATGGTGTTGCAGTTTAGAGCTTTCCTGTGAATAACCTGCAGGCAGACTGGGAGGCTTAGGGAAATGTTGGCTGCCATCACTTATTAAAGTTCTGAAGAAGCTCTGCGAGATGGATTTGTCAATGAACTTGTAGCTACAGGGACTTGCCTGCACCTGCCATTCAACTGGCTTTAGCCGAACTATCTATCTATATATATACACACAAATATCTGTCTTACTTGTAAATGAATTTTCTTTAAAAGGAAACTTCAAAATGCTATATGGTTATTGATATGAGTCCTTCATAAACCAGATATCCCTCATTGGCAGATGACTCTAAATCAGAGAATTTGCTCTGTGAGAGCAAAGGGCATGAAGGGGCACCTAATGGTGGGCTAATGTGTATGAATAGAGTGTGATATTTATTAGGCTGTTTTTGCTGCTTTCAGCTTCTTCACAAACACTGATCAATAATCAAGCTTCAATCTCTATAGAAAACCGACTATATTACTTAAAGAAAATTATTATTTGACCTCTGGAGCATGTTATTACTAAGAGAAGGCCATAATTGACTTTTTGGATAGACAGTTATTTGTTCTTGCTGTTGTCCTGTAACAGCATGGATTATAAACCTTATATCCTAGTCATGCAGGCAAAACAGCTACCCTAGCCCTGCTGTTTAATTAGTTTTTGCAATTGGACATTGTTTATATCTCAATAAATGTTGCCTGAGTAAAGACTTCCCCTCACCCAATTATATATAGGTGTTTTCTTTGGTGAAGGTCCTAATTAAATAGCATCTATTTGCATGTTTGTTTTAAATCCTGCCTGTTGTGTAAATCTCTGTAAGTGTGCAATGCTAGGCTGGGACATTTTACCAACATTTTTATCACTTTTCGTTGCACTGAATGGAGCAGTTCTCTTTAAACATTCTTGCTTACTGTAAATCTCAGGTTTACCCCCACAAACATCAGGACCATATGTACTCATCCAGGCCTGAAACTCGGGAAACCAGATCAGTTCATTGCCCTAGAGTGGGCTTTTCAAATGATGGAATAACTGGCAAAGCATAATTGTTCTTGCTGTTCACTGTAGAGTGTGAAAACAAGCGGAAGGCAAGCAAGGACCTTGATGGCTGAGTCTCACTGATCTAAAGCCCACACATCAACCTAACTACCAAAGGCTATCTACATGCACCCTTTGAATTCACTCCTTTGATGCATTTAAAAAATATATATATATATTTTAAAGCCCATGAGTGCTCACTTCTGTCATAGGCTGATTTTACCTCTCTCATCTTTCTAGAGGTACAGAACCTACATTAAAAGATTTTTACTCCTGTGGATGATAAAAATGATTAAAAGATACAAGAGAATTGCGGAGTATATAGAATCTTAACATACAATGCTTAAAATACGCCTGCAAATATAAGTATAGAGAACAGACTGGAAAATAATAATACATACAGATTCATGAAAAATAATATTTATTAAATATTTTTCAATAAATATATTAAAACATCACACAATCATATATTTCAGTTTGAAGCAGCCACTAGGACTGTCAGAATCATGTTAACTCCCTGGAAACATCAAGGTACCAGGCTATAATACATTACACATTAGTTTGAAAGTTCCTCAACTGTCCTCATCCACACATTCAGACACCATGAGATCTGACTCAGCCCTTCACCTTTCCCAGATAAAATGCACTTTTGTTGGTTTGCTCCTGTCCTTGGATAACATTTACTTTTCCATTCTGCACCCAGTTCTAAACTTTCCCTTGGAGGCCTTTCCTTTCCTCACCAATTGCAAGGCATAAGCTCATACTGGCAACCAACCTCTTTGCAACAAATCATAGAATCACAGAATCCTTAGAGTTGGAAGGAACTCTTGAAGGTCATCTAGTCCAGCTCCCCTGCAATGAACAGGGACACCAGAGCTAGAACAGGTTGCCCAGGGCCTGATCCAGACTTGCCCTGAAAGTCTCCAGGGATGGGGCATCCTGGGGTCACGGATTGCCCACCTGTACTCAGTATGGTTGTAACCTACTCACTGGGTTCCTTAGGCCAGTGTTTTCTCTGTGTAATTACACAATACTTATAAACATCCATGAGGACAATCATTAGGGCCCGGTAGTTCAAAAATATCCATAAAATGTGAAATTAAAAAAATATTTTCAGGAGTGAAATGAGATAGTGCTTTGATTGCATGGGCACAAATTGATCCAACTTTTGTGATCATGATGTCTCAGGTCTCATATCAGTTATCTCAGCATAACTTTTTGATTATTTCTGAAGTCATGCACGAAATGAGGGGAGACACAGTCTGACCTTTCCAGACTTGCTGCATTTTAATTTTTCTTATGCTTAGAAATAATTCAGAAGAACCCAAGAGGTAATATTATTTTTGTATAGAACATCTTAAGATATACTAGGCATGTTCAGAATACATTAAAGATACTGTCTTGACCCAAGAAATTTACAATCTGCTTTTATGTATTACATAACTAATGAGAGCAATAAATGCTAGAGCAATGGAAAGAGTGGAATGAGTTTACAATAATAAGATTATAACATTTCTCCAATATGTATGCATGTTTTAAAATTCACTTCAATTTTGCTACCTCAGTATAGGCTTTGATTTTTCATTTTGGCTCTTTATCAGATTACATTTTCTGTCTGAATCTACCAGACCATAACATCCTGGCTAAAAACTCAAGCCAGACTTTTTTTTTTTAAATTTTGTTATATGTTTTATTTTATTTGGATGATACCTCCTCTGCTCTGCCTTCACAGCCAATGTTGGTGGCCTGTTTCTAGATGAAACCTTATGGCCTTTGCTCTGACAGAAGTCAAACAAAGTTGAAGTACCTGCATTGCATGTACTCAAGTTCATGCACTACTTCTTCAATGGTGGGGGGGAAAAAAAAAAAGAAAAGAAAAAGTTCTATATGATTTCTATATAATTGCACTTAGATTTTTATATCTCCACTTTGAAAAACGTTATCGTACCATACACCATATGTGAGGTGCTTGAAATGCATGCACAACCTGTGCATTAATATTCTAACTTTCCATTCTCATCCAGCCTTAACAGTCATTTAAAAATGATTTGTGAAAAACCAGCAATGCCTTTTCTTGGCTTCTTTTTTGCTATGTATAAAAACATTTTCTTTTTTTTTTTTTCTTTTTTAACTTGCCAATTTTGTAAATACTCTGAAATTATCAGGATTGTAAAATTGAGGTTTTATTGATTTTTCTGGAAGATATTTGAGATTTCAACAGATATGTATTGACCACAGCCACCTCTCGTTGAATCGGAAGGACTGAACGCACAATGCAAATCAATCCATTTTTGACATATCTGAATTATCTTCATGTTAAGAAAAAAAGAAGTGATTAGAAATAATTTTTTCTTTATTTGGCTTTGTGGCATTATGTTGTCTCACGTTCTTTTGTAGCCATATAGTATTGTGGGCAGTGGCAAAAGATAAAACAATAGAAAATCTAACATTTTAAATACAAGAAAGATTGGAAAAATAGCATACTCCTCAAGTCCCTATAGACTATAAATAAACAGAAAGATAGCACAAATCCATATTTAGAAAAATAATTTCTTCCTCGATATTTAGAACGGAGTTGTCAGTCACATTAATTTTTATGTAAATTTGTCTAAGCTGATGAATCATAACTGAATAATTGCCTAATCGTCCTGGTTTTGGCCAGTATTTCCATTTGTATTTCTATGATTGGAGTTTATTTTTATTTGTTTATATAAAGCTTCTTAAGAGTCCACTCTAGGAACCCATATCTAACACAGCAAAAAGACAGGGCCTGCTTCAAGTCACTTTCAGTCCGCACAAGTTGATGCCAGAGACAGACAAAGATCAGAATAAGACAACACCAGTCACACTGACAGACAGTAATCTTGGCACACAGCTGACTATTTATTATCATTTCTTCAGTAGACATCACAGCATAGGAGATTTTTAGGGAGGGATTTGAAGGAGAAAAATTAGGTGAGTGGGAGTGAGAAGCAGCAGTGAGGGAAAGCAAGAAGGTGCTGGTTTGAAAATGTAACAAGTAGAGTTATTACTGAATGAAATGTGTGGGGGGAAGACGTTGATTTCTCTATAGGATATTAAAAGATGATAGGGTGGGAATAAGCTGTGAAGAGCCATAAAAGTGAAGTAGCTTCTGCTTGCTAAGATATTGAAGGAGGGATGCAATAAAATAAAGAATATGGCTGAAATAATAAATGTGAAGATAACCAAGGAGATAGCAGTTTGCTGTAGTATTCTGTTACTCCCTGTTGTTTCATGATGTCCAAAATTAGATTATTAGCTTTGGAAGGGAAGGGACCATAGACATCTTTATACTAAAGAGCACCCTAATATCTTTTCACATGCTCTAAAAATGCATAAATAAAAATGAACAAGTGCTTCTCCTGATCGTTCTTTCCCTCATTTTTCAGTCCTCATTATTTAAGTTTACACCATTCAGGTATCTTTCCCTTTTCAAAAGAACTTTCTATATGAACTTTCCAGTTCTTCTCTCAAGTCAAATTAGCTTACTGTTTTTGGAAAGACTGCATATCATCTATATTTAACATCATTTCAGCTTGGTGAGGTGACTATAACATAGCATTAAACTCAGACTAAAAAAAACTTGAGCGTGGCATTTCTAGGTTTTTCAAGTGTGCTAACTGAGAAAAGCTAATTTGACTGAAAAAAAAAAAAAAAAGAAGTGCTTTCCCCAGATATCTTTTATTTCAATACACCTACAAATATCTGAGTTACTAGTCTGGCAGCTGGAGGCAAAAGGCCTTTGGATTAGTATTTGTGGTCACCATAGAAGTGAGTCTCTCAGAGAAGTGTGAATAAAGAGAAGGTCATACCAAGAACTGATTTGGAAGGCTTCTCCACAGGCACTTAATTCTTAGAAATTTACAGATGAAAAATGCTATCTGACTATTAATAGATAGGAATGAAATATGGATGAGGGGACACTAAAGCTGGAATAGCAAGTAGAACAAAGGGGATAGGGGACTTGGGGACATAAGAAACCAGACAAGAGCTGCAGACTTGGACAGAACTATGTAAGACCTAGATAAAAAAGGAAAGTTTAGATAAAAGAATGAAGAGCTGAATGTTATGAGAAAGTATTTTAAGAAGGACTGGGACATGGCTACCAGGGAACCTTAAATAAAAGAAGTTATACAGACAGGATAAAAGATGAGCAGAAACAAAAAAGTTGCCCTAGCTGCTGATACTGGTATGGTCAACTTTGCAGAGAAAAAGCCAGAGTTGATAACAGGCTAGAAAAATAAAAAGGAAAAGCAGTCAGGTTAAATCTGTAGTTTATGTGACAGACAGGCAGGAGGTACAGTAATGCGTGGAGAGAGTTTCCAGGGGAGAATGTAAAGTACATTAAAAACTTGAATTAGTGCTAATAACATTTCCAAATGAATATGCAGAACACTTGATATAAGCAGTCATCAATGAGGCCTGAATGGACAGAAGAGAATACATGCAGCATAATCTGAAGTGAGGTCTCCCAGGATCATTTGCCGAGCAACAAACAAGGCCTGGGAGATTTCCTAGTCCAGGGAAATGGTGTGAATGGAGAGCATGGGGTGCGGTGCTCACCATAGTTCATTGTCAGCAGTGAGACAAACCAGCCTTTGCAGTATCCTAGTTACCACATGTAGTTTATGAAGGCTGAAGAAGTATAGACATTATTTTTTCCAGAGCTTGAATCTAGATGTCCCTTGATGGCTTTTAAGTGCTGGCACAAAGCAAAGAACAATATCCATGTTCCAACAGGACATCTAACCCCATCAAAAAGCCCCGTTGGTGCACTATTTTAGACATGTATTTCAGTCACTGGAACAGGAATGTGGCTGTGTTTGAAAACTTGTGGCTGTGGTATAGAAATATATTGAGAATGAAGAGAAAAATAACCAGAACAGTATGAACTGAAGGAATAATTGACAAGGCTGCAAAAGCGAGGGAAAAACACAAGAGTGGGTAACAGATCCTACAGAGAAATCTAGCTGTGTAGAACCATGTGAGTCTTGTTATCAGGTGTTGCACTGGAGCAGAAAATGCACATAGCAGATAGGAAGACAGAGAGATGGAGAAAGGTACAGTTTCATTTGCCTTGATTTTCAGGCTTGGAGTGTTTCACTAACAGATCACCGGTCTCTGTGGTAACATTAATTTATTAGCTGTAAGTAAGCAAACACATAAATGTTTATGAACAGTCCTGCCCATTTCCATTGCTTAGCATTGCACGCACACTTCCCATTTCAGTTAGCCACTCAGTTTGGAGTGTGTTTATCCCCCGTGTCTGTCCATGGATGCAAATACAAGCGACTGAAGGATCCGTGCCCGCACTTGTGACACTGCCTGTCCCTCACCTGGGCTTGGAGCCCGCACCAAGGACGCGTGATGAAGGTTTTGCTCAGGCTTGCATTAGTGAGGCACGCACGGTCAGACCCAGCACCCCGTGCCTCTGGGGAAACACACACGCCATTATCCCCTCCGCACCACACAACTCACTGCTGTGTTTGCCACACGCTGGGTGTCACCCAGCGGGCCCGCAGCACACGTAGGAGCCTCCCGTCCCCAGGAAGCCTGACCGTGTTTGCCATATGCTCGCACTCACCTGCTAGGGCGAGAGACAGACGGGCAACACAGCACTCATAATGAAGCCCCCCACTGGGCTGCCCTAAAAAACGGGGGAAAAAAGTGGCCGTAAGTGCTAATCAGAGCGCCGTGCGGCCTTGCGGTAGGGCGGGATGGTGGCACAGCTCTGCCCGCGGCCCGGCCCCTCACGCACGGCCGCCACATTCGCCAGCTGGGAGACAGCGGCAGCCCAGCGACCGCAGCCCAGCGACCGCAGCCCGCTCTCGGGGTGGCCGCGCCCCGGGGTGGCTTTTCCAGGGCGGGGGGCTCCGTCAGCGCGACGTCCCTTCACACCCCTCGCCTCCCCTCCCTTCCGTTCCCGCCGCGCCACGGCGGCTGCGCGCGGTCTGAGGGGGAGCGCGGGGCTCCCCTGGCGGTGACGTGCGTTGCCATGGCGACGCCCAGGCAGCGTCTCGCGCCGTGGGGGGGGGCTGAGGGGATGACAACAAATATGGCGGAGAGGAGCAGGACGGCAGAGACGGGTCAGTGCCAGCCGCAGGCGCCTGGGCGGGGGGAGAGGGGAAGAGACCCCACCTCCAGGGGATGAAGGCGAGGGGCTTCCAGCAGGGAGGAGAAAGCCCGCCTCGCTCGGAGCGAGGGGGACGGAGCTCTTCTCGCCGGGGAAAGGGAGGGAAGCTCTGAGGTGCAGAAGGGGCCCGGAGCAGGGACTGAGCTCCTTGCACGGGGAGCTGCGAGGAGGGGCAAATCCCGCTCCCGGAGGGACGTCTTCCGGGGGCGAGGTGGCCGTGGGGCAGGGAAAGAGGAAGGGCTGGCTCAGGACCCGCGCGGGGACCGCTGCGGCTGCGGGGCTCCGTGGGGCGATCAGCGCCGCGCGCGGGGACGGAGCGCTGTGGTGAGGAGGAGAGCGAAGACTGGCGGGAGGGAGTGCCTCACACGAGAAACCTTTCCCTGCTTTACCTAGAACGGGAAGTAAATGATACGTGAAGGCGGAGGGTTGGAACTGAAGCCGCACCACAGTGCTGCCGGCTCTGGGCTGACCTGCAGGCGCTGCCTGTCCTGTCCCTGGCTCTGTACGGAGTGCTTCGCTTATGGCACCTGCTGCGCTGTCAGCCGAGGGCTGAAGTGGGGTTGTCCCGTTCCGACCCCGCTGGCGATAGCTCTGGCTGTGTGTGTGAAAAAAGTTTGTAGGTGAAGCTCAAGTTCTGGGCTTCTTCATGTGTGCTATGGATTGTCTAGGTACAGCGCTCTCTAACAGAACACAGCAAAGGTCTTTTCCACCTCACAAAAGCTCCCAAACTAGCTTATGAAAATTTATCAACGCTGTGAGGATGAAACAAAGGTGGTGACAGCTTTGCTGAGTATTTAATACCCCACAACATCATACACATGAATTTCCTAGATTCCTGGACCAAAAGCTCATTTTCGTTGCCTGCTGTGCTGCTGCGCATGTGCTTTTATCCCCCAGAAGTGGCTCCACGTGTGTGGAAGATGCATTATCCATAGAACTGACTTTGGATTTTTGGACCACTCAAGGTGAAATAAAGTGAAAAATATGTGAAATGCTCTCGTCCTCTGAAAAACAAAACCACAAGGGCTGTATCTGAATTGATTGGCCTAAGGTTCTTGAACTCGCAGTCTGTTTCAAGCCTATGCTTTATGAACCCCTGAAACCACGTTGAGAAGTTTCTTATACGTTAAACTTTCTGTGGAGCAGGTGATTTGTTTCATCTGCTGTACAACACTGTACTAAACACAGCTGATCCACTCTGACTGCACCATGGAATGGAACACATCTCCAATGGCCATTTGACTTTGTCAGCTTTTCTGCAAACTTCATCCACCTCTGCCTATGTGCTTGCCAGTAACTTTCTATATAAAATGGTAGAACTTGCTCACTATTTCTGGATTACTGCATAAAGTAACTTTTACATTGTGTTTCCTGCTATATTCTTTAAATCTGTATCTTTACAATATTTGGTTTTTGTTTTTTACTCTATCATGTCCATTTCAGCTGGGTAATCCATCATTTTCTTATAAATGCACTGGTTCCATGAGCTTGTGCTGAGATCGAGTTTTGTTGCGTGTTCCAGGTACATGTTCATTTCAATTTTTCAATGCCCGTCTGGCCGTTTTGTAACTCTAACTTGCAGGCCCCTTCCTGTCTGGATTACTAGTTGAGTAATTTAAATGCAAAAAGTCACAAAAATAGAAAAAAGTCCTGATATTTGCATGGGGCTTGAGCAATCTGAATGAAACAAACTTGTGGTCTTGGCCTATTTATTTAGAGAGGACATAGAAGGTAGGCTCTGGAAGAAGTGTCTGTACCTCCCCACACCTAGTGTAGGTTTCTGCCACTGATGTCATATACTGCAGGTATGGAATATTCTTGTTCATGGCACATCGTACTTCTGACGTCATCATGCTGTGTCAGATTTGGGACATTCTTGAGGAGATCTGAGTCTAGCTCTGGAACCTGCATTTTACACACATCTAAATGTTTCTGTGTGGTTGGACTCTTCGATCTTTGAGGTCTTTTCCAACCTTGGTGATTGTATGATTCCGAGATTCTATGGTTTGCAGGGAGAACAAAGCTATCAAAGGATAACATTGTTCATTTAGCCAGTGTGACTCTGTTACACTTGCTGTTACATTTTTTTGCAAATGTTTCTGATCCTGAGTCAGGAGATACAAATAATAGCTGTCTTATCTTTCCTTCTTGAAATATTGTTGTTATTTCTAATTTTCAAATGAGGAAACTGCAGTACGGGAAGACTGAAGGTAATTTACCCATGCTTTACAGCAACACAGATCACTTGTTATGGAAGTGCTATTATTCTCCTTGTTTGCTTACACACATCTGAGATGTTTTCAACCTGCCTAAATTTAGTTTTGAAATCATGCTGTGTCAAGAGGTTCTGTATATCAATTTTTGGTAAACATTATGGAAAACATACCTTTTATCATGTAAGAATTTTGTATTTCAGTTTTATTTGTATTTCCTTATTCTTTTGTCATAGGAAATTAAATGTTAATTGTTCATGCACTGATCATTGTAGTTATTGCTCCTTTATAAAATCTTTTAATATTTTAATTCTTTTTTCACGTAGAACATTTTTGTTTCTGTAGTAGATTTTGCACATTTGTAAGCCTTTTTCATTTTTTTCTCATGAGGAGGAGGATAAGGACACTCAACTTTCTATGAAGTACAAAACAAAGACTGCCAATAACCCTTCTTACGCTGTCATACTTAGCATTATTTTTTAGATCATAGCTTAAGCCAATCTGTGTGTTTCAAACGAGACTGAGATTTAATATAGAAGGCAGGTTACTTCATATCTGTCTACTGCAGTGTTCATGTTCTGCTACTGGGCACTCTGGACTAGGCAGACATTTGTTCTAATCCATTCAAATAGTTCCCGTATTCTGATGTTTGGCTACAGTGCTGCAAATCAACTCCTTTTCTTCCTTCCTTCCTTCCTTCCTTCCTTCCTTCCTTCCTTCCTTCCTTCCTTCCTTCCTTCCTTCCTTCCTTCCTTCCTTCCTTCCTTCCTTCCTTCCTTCCTTCCTTCCTTCCTTCCTTCCTTCCTTCCTTCCTTCTTTCCTTCTTTCTTTCCTTCTTTCTTTCTTTCTTTCTTTCTTTCTTTCTTTCTTTCTTTCTTTCTTTCTTTCTTTCTTTCTTTCTTTCTTTCTTTCTTTCTTTCTTTCTTTCTTTCTTTCTTTCTTTCTATTTGTCTGGTTCCTCTGAACTTCTCAGATCAGCTTTCTGCAATAAGCCGTAAGTTTGTCAGCTTCTGTGTTTAGGTTCTCCATGTCACAAGTTTGGGATAAAGTCTGCAGGAGAATGAAAAGGATTAAGACTAATGAGTTACTTCCAGGTGCTTCTTGGTTTGCCTTCTTGGTGTTCTGCTCAATGGCCCTTGATGTCTCACATCTTTAGAAACATGGGATGCAGCAAGATGACCAGTTCAGTTGAGTTTCTTCAAAAATCAACATCATTCTTACAGTTCAAGTATGACCTTATTAATTGTCAAAGGAAGTTTCAAGAACAGGTCTGAATGAGTACAGGCTGCCTGAACTTGCTTATTTTTTAACCTGTAAACCAACTTCTATCAATATTTACATAATCATTTTATCTTTCTCATAAATTGAACATGAAGATCAAATGAAAGTATTTATCTGACTTTAAAGTGATAGTGCTGAGTTGCTGTTTTGAAGGAGAGCTTTTTATTATTCAAAGAATAATTATTCTTTGAAAAGTATTTGATCACGTATGGTATGAATGCGTTCTAGTGTGAAGAACTTCCTGCCTTCTTTTAGGTGGCATTAGTTGTTAAACAAAGAGCTGAATTCAGTAAGACAACCAGTTATATAGTCAATTTTTTTCTTTTCTTTAAATATAAGCCTTATGGGAAACTGAACTCTCATTCTTTTGCTTTGTCATGAAGAAAGTTAAAATAGGGTAAATTACCTAACTATTTTAACACCAGTATTTGTAGTCTTGGTCTTTAAAATAACACCAAATGTCACTGGTATTTCTGCTCTCCTAGGCAAATTTAATTTCTTAAATTGAATTAGGCTTTCTTAAATTCTTTCTGAATGTTCACAATGTTCACATGTATATAAACAATAAAGCTTATTTCCTAATCTACACAAATATGTAGCTTTGCAGTTTACTAGTCTGCATGCATAGCTGAATCCCAGTGTTGGGGAAAGGAAGTGCATCTGCCTCCTGTATCCTCCTATCAGCAGGAAAAGATTTCAAATCAGGCAATTTATAAGGGTATTGGGCCCAGACTTGCAGATGTTCCCACATGGTAAAAAGCTATTTGCAGATGTTTATAAAATGCTGCAGTATGTATTTGTAAACAAATTAAAAATACGTTTTGTTCAACAAACGTGTTTGCCAGAAGTTACTGACAGCACGGGTACTTGATTTAAGGCATGTCGAAGTCAGGGAGATACTACAGAAAAGTTTATTAGTACATGTTTAGCGCTCTAAGACCATTAACTACTTTGCTTTTTATTTATAGAGATGAATAATAGTTTCTACAGAAAAATGATATAATAATCATTACAGTATATTACTGCTAGACTCATACTCACCTTATTTCCCACTTTTTAAGTTATGTAGTTGAAACAATCCCCACTGGAAGAATTTGCTGAAGAAGAGCTGCTAATATCTTTTTGGTGCTTTTAGCTTTGATCATGTTCTGTTGCATAATTTGCCATATAAGGAAATCTGAGAAATATTAATGAAGCTTTTATACAGCCAGAAGATATAATTTCAGAAAAAGAAAGAGAAACAGCAATGTGTTGGGTATTCCAGTTGCCACCTCTTAATGGTTTACCATTTCCTAGCCATATTTCAAACACTTTTTTTCTTTGACAGATAATCAAAGCTTTTGAAAGTTACTTACCTCAAGCCTCCCAACGTTTTTCTTTCAGAGAAGTTCAAAGCACCCTATTAATTATTAGCACTTGTGAGATGAGGTTTTTGAATTTATAAAAAGTAAAGTGAGACATATAGTGAATTTAAATGGGTTTTATACCGAGATTTGTAAAACAAGTTTCTGCAAGTTTCTTTAGTGTTGCTGTCACCGTATCCGCAGAAATCTGATGCCAAAAAAACCAACCACCCAAACAAAAAAACTCCCAACAAATAAAACAACCAAAACCGCATCAACATCAATGCATTTATGTGTCCTACACAGCATTAGTATATTTTTCAAGTCCAGTTTAAGTTCATGAAGACAGCTTTTACATTCAGCTTCCTGTTCTAAAAGGTTGCTGGCTTGATCTTCATGTGGGGCCGCTAACAGGACTGGGAAACTGATCTGCCTCACAAGCAGGATTATCAAATAAGACACCTAATAATGATAGCTGTTATCTATCACAGAACTGGGCAACTTATCTAGCCTTTTCCTTCCTCCTGCTCTTCTCTCCTCCAGCAACACCTGCTTAGGAATACGAGCAACAGAGTCAAAGGACCGTATCATCTTTACATTTCCTTTTTTTAAGAGCTAGGATACCACTATAGCAGAACAACACCAAACCTTGGATGACTCAGGTGCTACAAGACATGGGGAAGAATTTGGTACAGACATTTACTGCTAGCATCATTCAGATCCAGCAGTGCTGCCACTGCTCAGCAGCGGCACTGAAGGTTGCAAATGGGCTCCAGCAGACCCACCTGGCTGTTTGCACCATGCTACCTCACTCTAGTTTCTGGAGGGTTAATTGTACTGCCCTTTTCCAGAACTGTCTGATTGTATAGAAACCAGCTCAGGTTTCTCAAGTAATCCCCAAAAGTAGTTGACATGCAGGGCTTTGACACAGAATTGCTATGTTTAGTTTGCATTGTACCTGAGATAATAAGTCTTTCCAGCCTCAAGCTGTGTCTGCAATTAATCTATGATAGAGGTAAACCAAATTACAAGGAACTGAGAATTGGCTATAGGTGCACATTTACGTGCCCCATATACCAGTTTCCTTGTCATGTTGTCTCAGTAACTCCTCATTTTTTTATTTTTTTATTTTTTGACAGTGCCACAGAGGGCAAGTTTGTCATTTAAGAACTTTGGAGTGCCATACTTTTTAACATCAGTTTGAAATACGTTTGGTGGGGTTTATTTTTAAATAGTAATTTTATGATTTGTGTGTCAAAATTGTTAGCACAACTCTTTGACGAGTAAAGATATTCACATATGAATGTGTATAGTAATGTGCTTTCATGATTGATTTTAGTTTAGGTATGTATTGGTAATGTATTAAGGTTAGAGAAAACATTGATACAATGTGGTACATGAGGTTACTAATATACCTGTCCCTGTTCTTGCAGCATGGTTAACTGGCTAACTTCATAGATTTGTAGTGACAAAAACCAACCATTAAAAAGAGTGTGTGGGTAGAAAATAGTAATCTTGAAATATTATTGTTACATAAATAAGCTGACTTTATTTCATTTGCTTGCTAATTCACACAGCTATTTACTAAGCAGTGGCTCTCTCAGTCGTGAATGAGAACTGGCAAGATTTCACTTTTATGTATTATTTCATAATCACCTTGAAAAATGTGTTGAATTTCAATCTCTTCAAAAGCAAGAGGAACACCAGTTCCTGTGAAACACTAAAGCAGAACAGCAGGAATCCATTCCAAAGGAAGTCCAACTGGATTCATTACAGGTCTGCTGATGTGTTTTCATTTGCAATAAGCAGTAAAGCTACTCTGCTTTTACAGTAAACTTTAGAATAGGATAACACCTATCAAGTGGCTGTTATATTTTCATGCATATAATCTGCACATGAGATAGCATACACTTGATGAATGAAACATTCCTTAAATAACCTGTACAAATCCAAAGTCAGTGTGGTTTCTTTAGGGAACCTGTCCATGTAAAATAGGATTGTGTGACAAACTTGCCTGTGGACTGCTTACCTGTGCCTGTAGTCTGTAGTACTGCTGATGTTTTGCAACTGCACAGAATAACATTATATCAGGCAGTTATTTTATTTCTAAGGAGTACAAATAATTATTAATTTGATCATAGAGCTTTCTCTGTCTAAATCTTCGAGTAGGTAGAATTTTGGTTTGTGTTCTGAATATTTGAAATAATTTGTATGCATTTCACATTCCTGTAAATATTGTATCAATGTAGCATTTGCACAGTTAAAAAGCTGCTGAATATGGTGTATTAGTAGTGTGCTCAGTAGTGTTCCTGTTACTACATTGCTGATGCAAGGGACTTAATGGATCAAATTTGCTTTGCTGACACTTTTATGTTAGAAAACAGGGATTCTTAAACAACACTTAAACCTTTTGCTCCACAGTGATTACAATTTGTGAGTAAAATAAAACACCCTAATGATCTAATGATTTAATTTGATATGAAATTCTAGATTATGTTGTAGTGTTTATTACGTAAAGAATAATATCAGCTATTTGTGTGGGCAGTGCCTGGGTGGAAGAAATCCTCAATGGCTTGAAAACTGTTGCTTTTTGGAAGGGACTTTTTCAGAAAGGAGAGGGAGAGACACTATTCTCATCTAAGAATTTTAAGGAATTCTTTCAATGAGTAATTATAATTATGGCAGTAATTAATAGTTGATTAATTTCAACAACCTTGGGGAAAAAAGTTATTCCAAAAGTAGTACTAAAATCCCCAAATTATTTTTTGATGTATTCTAATTAAGAAAATTTTAACTTTGTAGTGAAGGAATCAAAATCTGTCTTGCTGTGTACAAGACTACTGTTGACTGATGGAAAACATGCCTTCTGCTAAACGAAATATAAACAAGAGGCAAGGGTAAAACCATATCTTTAGATTGTGCACATTTGAGAGTGAAGGAAAAGTAGAACTTCAACCCAGAAAAAAATGCAAAAATTATGTTGCCTAATGCACAGTATGGAGATCATCCTGAACTGAGAAATGGCCCAATTTTCACTTGTTGCACTTAACCCTGGCAGTTGCAGCACTATGCAACTAGCTCTTTTCCAATCATTTGCGAAATGCAGGGTGTTGAAGAGAAGGGTGGTGCTATGCAAAGCTGCTGATGTGCTCCCCCACAAGGTTTTGTGCTTGGTGGAGCCACTATGGGAGACTGTCTCCCATGGCCAAGGATCTGTGGCCGGTGTACAGATGTCAGCAGTTGAGTCAGGAACTGAATTCGTGCCTCTTGACAATTAGACATGGTGATATTCAAATATTTTTTTTTCTTTAGACAGATCCATTCACAGCAATTACTGCAACCACAAAATAGGCACCAAAAAAACCCAAAATACCTCTGAAGAATGGAGTTGATGTAGTACCACACCTGATGGTTTTTGGGGAATACTTGGGAATTAGAGAAAAGCCAGATCCAAGGTAGAAGCTGCATTGCCTCTGTGCCAAACCTGAATTAATTCACGTAGTCCAGTTTTTATCTAGATCTATAGCTGGCATCCCATCTATAGCTGGCTTTCTTTGGCCTTTTCTGGCTCCCAGCAGATAAGCCAACATCCATCAAAATATGGTATGGACATCTCTTCAAATACAAGGGTCTGGAAGCAGCAGAGAAATGTGAAAGGTGTAATTTTCATAAATGGCAAAAATACTGTTGATAAATTTCTTTTATAAACTAGCCAATATTCTTGAGAGGATGTAGTGTTCTTATACTGAAAGCAATAGAGGATGATTGTACTACATAGTCTGTAGGTCAGATCTGCTGCTGCTTATTCAGTGTAAGTATGGATTAAGTCTGCCTCTTGAAAACCTTCTGCATTTAAAATTAAATTTGATCTGCCCCAACTGTAACTAGCTGAATCAACATCTTTTGGCTTGTGCTATTGAGGTTACTCAGAAATATCTTTTAGTAAGCATTTTGTAGGTAGTCATTCTGCATTTAAAAACTTTATCAAAGAAAGGCTTTTGAAAATATCCAGTATAGACTTGTGTCTGAATAGTGTACCTGACAGCTTAAGCTAGGGATCCTGCACTTATTCAGTGCTTTATACCTTGGGCAGATATTGGAACCATGTATGTGCAGATCGTTCCCTTCCTTTTCTACCACTTCTTCCATCTTCTCCATGTTACTACAAAAGTAGGTGCATAAAAACTGTTTTTTTGTGTGTTCCCCTCCCCAGAATTATGAAACATAGGAAATGTTCACAGCATTTTAAGAAGCTCACTCTCCAACTTCTTTCTCCAGTTTTGTGGATAGTATAACAAACTTTTGTCCTTACCTGACATTTTCTACTGACTGCATTTCCAAACCCTGCAATTGTATGCATATTTTGACTCAGTATTTTTTGCAGGTAGTGGGCAGTCTTTTTCTCTGGGAAACCAGTTTCTTATACATTTCAAAAGTACATGAGATCCTGAGAAAGAAATCTGTAGTACGACACAGGGCATTGGCTTTAGCTCTTCAGTTTCCCCCATGTCACTGAATCCTTATTTCCTCTTCCGTGGTAGGAAGTGTTCCCTCTCTTCCCTAATCTTTTGCTGACCTAGAACTTGAATTCCTCTGTAGTCTTCAACTGGCATTTCATCACCTCCCATTGTTCATATGTAGACCTAATTCTCTGAGTCATCTCTTATGGGATGGACTTTCTCAAACAACTGCCTTTTTTTTTGGGTGTAGTTCTGAGGACTAGCTGAGTTCTGTGGCTATTATTTACTCCTTTCTCTGCTAGTGGGAGATGTATGTGATGCATCACACTTTTCCTTACAATTTATATGTTTTATGCTTTTATTTGGTTTGTTTTTTGTTTAAAGAAGTATTGCTACTATAGCAACTGTAGCATCCTGTGATACTTTTGATATTATCAAATGCCAAATACTTGTTAAGGAATAGATCAGTGTATCAGATGAAATTCACTGTTTCTTTCAATGTTTCTAAATAAACATATTTTTCAGTGAACATATTTAGCACTGTTAATTTTTTCACCATTTTTTTCCTTTCTGGTGATGAGTATTCTAATGGAGAGGTTAGAAATTGTAAGTACACTAAAAAAAGTAATGGATATTATTTTTTTTCCTGCCTTACTGCATCTGAAACACAATTTGCATCTTTTTTCTTCTTTTATGTAGGAAAACTGTTCATACCTTCTTGGATAATTTTGGTTTCACTAAAGGGTTACAAAAAATTCAATTTCCATTTGCATCTGACAAGAATATATATCTTTGGTGACTGTCCATATTTAGATAATAAATAAATATTCTTGAAGTAAATAATGAAGTTACACTTTTAGGTTCAAGACTGGAAAGAAATATTACCTATAAAACAAACAAACAGAAAAAGTCATATTCTCTTTTCCTAGAAACTCATAAGGTAATACCAGGATCTGGAAATGAGGGATCAATGTTCAGAGCCAGATGTTGTCTTCAGTTTTCTTCACTTGGTTTTAGAAAGGAGGTATAAATGACCTTGGACTGATAACTGGATCTCTATCTGGATCCATTTTTTTAATGGACTAAATATTACAGATTTCTCATCATCTTTTCATGCTTAATCAGCCAGTAAGTTGACAACTTTGTCATGGGCAAAGCAGCTTTATGTACTTTTCTGTTTCTGCTTCCTTTTAGGCGTCCTACTGTCTGCTCAAACTGAGCACTTAAGCAAAATGTCCTTTGCAGTACTACCAAGCCCTTCATACAGGCTTCATGTGAACATCTTCACTGATTATTGTACTTTGATGTATTTGCATATAAGAACCAGACTTTTTCCACTCTCAGCTTTGATGCCATTCCTCTCCTCTGTTTGGACACATATATTGAAAGAAGCATGAGATATTTAGGTGTACTTGGCCTTCTGACCCAAAAGAAAAAGTTAATGGTGCATTAGCCAAGAAATTGCATTTAGAAGGTTAAGAGGGTCTGTTGCCTGGTAGCCTCTGTAGAAAAAGAAGCCTATTCAGTAGAAGTAAAAACATACAAAAATGAAAAACAAGTAATGGCAATGCTTCCTTCTTATTTGCACAATCTACCATACACTTCTTCTAGTTGTTAACATGAGCTGGCAGTTTATTTTTCCTGAGCGGTTTCAGAACCTTTGCAAAACTCAGAATTTACCTGGTAGTCTCTGCAAAAATTGTGTTTGTTTTTTATTTTGTATGCATTCTTGGTTATGAATATCTTCTTAGTGCTGTGAGACAGTCTCTTGACAAGCAGTCTGTTGGTCAAACTGTGGGAGTAAAGTAATTGAAGTGACAATTACTGTAAAGATGCTACATTTCAAATTGTGTTTCTAAATAATAATACAAGATGTTACTATTTTTTAGAACTAGACCAAGCTGTGAGAGAATGTGGTATTATGACATTCTCATTATTCTGCTTGACCTGTAAAGCAGGCAAGTGGGCACACAGTACCTGAACATGAGACATCAAGTATGGTTGGTACCATGGAGGGTATTTTTCCAAAATCTTGGGATTTGTAGTCTTAATGTAATTTTTTCCTTTTCTCTTCTGATTACAGATAGAGTGAGTTCGGTAAATTTCAGATTGACAACACTGTGCAGCGTGTGTAGATTCTGAGGGTCATGCCCAGTCCGTTCTTCAGGATGTGTGGTTGTGAAGACCAAACTGACAACTGCTTTTTCTTCTTTTTCATCGCATTTTTGAAGCCAGTGGAATTGGAATTCCAAGCTCCTGACTGTTGCTGCCTGTAGAACTTTTAGGATAGCTATAGAGAATTCAGAACTCGTAGCAGACATAAGTTCTACCAGTGTTGCAGAAGCCTAGGAACATTGTTAACTGAATCTTTTAATTAAAATATTCAAAGAAAAGTGGAACGTAATGAGCTATTAACAACATAGATTTCTTGGAATTTCCCTATAAATACAGATATAAAATAATTTTGATAAAATTACTCTGTTCTCAGTTTTCTGATTGGTGGAGAAGACACTATTATTGACACATCCTTCATAATAGTTTCTAGTCCAAAACATAAGTTGAACAAGATTCATCTATGGACTTGTTACATTCAGAAGCTATTAGGAACTATTGTTGAACACCTGAGCAAATTTCTGTTTATTGTAGACTGTACTGAGAGTCCATATGCACTTCTTTATATGGGTTTACAACAACTATATTGTTTATGGCTGATGATGGTCTTTGCTACAATACTTGGAAACTCCTCTTGGCCTCTGGAGGATGAGAATCTGGTAATCAGATCTTTAAGCAGTATATGCAAGTTATCATCATAATTGGGCAATATCCAGATAGGGAATGTATGGTAGCTGAAATTAGCAAGGTAGCTAGGTTTTAAAATTCTGTAACAATTTTACTCTATTTGATATTAATTTAGCCATTAAGTTTCAGGAAGTCACTCAAAATAAAACAGTTTTCACAGTGTATATTTTAGACCTAGTGACTTGATTTTGATGTGTGTGTATGGGAACTGTTGAGTCACAGCCTGAAGCACTGATTGAGCACATGGGGAAAGCACTGGCTCAGCCCTGGGAGCACAGGTGAAGGCAATTCAGTTGTGTGAACAGAAGGGGTGGAGCCTGGCTGCACCTCTTTAGACCTCATTTAAGGGATGACTGTCCCTGTATAAAGTTTTCTGGTTTGAGATCCCTCTCTTCTGGAGTCTTTCTAGGTCTTTGGAGACAGGTGAGCATCTTTACTTTTCCTTTAAACTACCATCCCATCCATGGTGGTCTTGGTCTCTTTCTTGTTACATTCCTGTACTGCCCTTCCACTGTGTTAATCTTTCTGATTATAGCAATGGGTCATTCAGAATTCAATTCCTATTCCGGACAGAGCCAAAAGCAAGAATCCTAATTTGGTCCTGATAACAGAATGAGCTGAGAGGCATCTTGATGACATTTTTAATATTAAACAAAACACTTTGACAAAGATCAGTTGCGGCTATTGGGTCTTTTCAGGTTATTTTACCTTTCCACTTGTTTATCCTTGTTGGGCAGTAAGCCTGATTATGAGTATGATGTGGGTTTTCCAGGTGAAGTTTTGTCTGTTTTCATGCAGCTGTGCTCTCTGCAAGTTAATGTTGCATGGGGGTAGCTGCTTGCTGCCATCTCTGTGGATTCTGAAGTTCATCACAGCTGGAAGTGGGTTTGTTATTTACCCAGTGCAAGGAATAACTATTACTTTCTCTAGAGGCTGCAGGTATTTTTTTAGAAAAAGTATCTGAATTTGCATGATGTTTACTATAGCAAATACTGTTTTCATCTTTGCCTGAATTAAAAAATTTTTTGCTTTACCCTTTGAACTTCAGAATAGTAAGAAGCTCTGGAAGTTTCCAAAGTCTTCCTGCTAAGACAAGAAGTTTCTTGTAACTGATTCTGTTCATTCTCACTATTTCGATGTGAAGCTTCACCGCAGTGACAATAGTGATGAATTTAGACACTGAAAGACACTGTCCAGATTGTATTTTAAAACCTTCTATAATGACTTACAAGATTTTGTATAGCTACAGATTTTATTCTTCATAGAAAATTGCTGATGAAGTTGAATACTGTGGTAGAAGTAAATGCTAGGGATTTGCTGGGAACTTAGGTGTTTAAGATATGAAGAAACTGTATAAACAGCCATGTGCTTTCAACCTATAAGGGAAATAATTGACCAAATAAGACCTACGGTATGAGAGAATTTCTTTGCTAAGTTACTTTTTTCTTTTTTTGTCTTATCTGACCTTTTTTCCAAAGGACAACTTGTTCTTGAGAATAGTGCAATATGTTCTTAAGGTAATTCTCTTCTTCCCCTTTCATTTTGTTTGTGATTGGAGTGCTATTACCCTACCCCACAATGTTCAGTTATGCATCCTTGCCATCATCCAGGAGCAACTACATGGGGCTCCCCATTTGTGAAGGGAAGAGGCCTTACAGCACTGTATAACATGGTTCTCACCATCTAAAGATTGTAATGTATTACGAGCAACACTTGCTGCATCTGCTGAACAGACAAGTGTGAAGCCACGTCTCATTTTGTAATACGACAGTGCAAGCTCAGCTTAGGTATTCTCTATATCAGGTAAGGGAGGCAGACCAATTGGGACATAACGTTGTTTTGTAGTGTTGTCTGTTTGTCCTATAATCGTCTTGGAGTGGCAGTGCTGCTGTTACCTTTCCTCATTTCATCTCTATCTAAGTGGTATTTCCCAGCAATCTTTTAAGAATTAGAAGCCGAAATTTCTAGTTGAGACTTGCAAGTGAGCATTTACCAAGAGAAGTTCCGTTCTTGCTGCTGTACTCAGCTGCCACCCAGCCTCCTCTCTTTCACTTTGGTCCTTGGCTACCCCAGCATTGTTGGGGGAGATCTGCAGGTTTTCCCTGAATGTTGCTTTGTATTTTGGATGTGTTGAATTACAATGAATTTGACCAACTGCTACAGACACATGCGGTCTCTTCATCAAAGTGGCACTGAACTGCAACGCAGGAGATTGTTTTTCTGTGGCTGCTGTTATTAATTGCATGATTCAGAGGGATAAGTTGTATTGAATGATATGATCGTGGCCATACGGACATGGATGCCCTGTTCAGGTCTAGGTCTGCCTCTGATGTTACCAGCCATTAGCAGCTTTGCTGATATGTTTTGCTCAGACTCTGCAGAGTGGGGAAAAAAAAATGAAAATAAGGTTAAGCAAATTATTCTATATTTAAAGAAAACAATTACCCACAAATTGCTATCTATTTATAACCATTCATTTTTAAAACTAATAACCTTGAGGTTGCAAATAATAATTTGGCTAAAAAATATTAGCACACAGTATTTAATTTATCAATTTTGGTATTATGATAAAATAGGAAAACGTTTAAATTCTGTTCTGTTACAGGACTTCTCAAAGAAAGTAAGTTTCAAATTTCTTCTATGGAAGACTGCAAATTTGTATGCCAAGTATTGACATAGATGCACGTATTTTTAAATCTGGATTTATATGCCTCTGAAAATATGGGTATATAATGGAAGGGCTTCCAGACCCTTTAGCTGTGGTGTCACTAACACACTGATGTAATTTGTTACCTCAGCTAAGGTGTTTTGCCTCAAGAGGTGGAATACATTTATGTATGGAAAGGTCACTTTTAATTAATAAGCTGTTTTCATCATTCAGGGCAATATGAATTGCTTGTAACATTTGTGTGAAATAGTTTTCAATATAAAAATAAAACAAATTGAGCTTTATGTCACATTCATCATCGCCTATAACCCATTTAAATGTCAAAAAATCAGTTCAGACCAAAAGTCTATTTCTAGAAGTGTCCGTAGCTCTATTTATCAGAATGAAATAAGATTTTATCATCCCATTATTCCATCATGCACCTTTTGCACTTGAAGACATAAAGTTTACTTCTAGTTTTCCATAACACAGAATATAGTTGTTCTATTGTTAAATATTTTTGTCCAAACAGTAATTAATGAAGAAAATGAGCCAGTGTTGGAAGAATGAACAGCTAATTATATTACTATATATCTCTTTCATTAAAATGTATAATGCAATATAGAAATACTAAATTATTTTCTTCTACATATCTCAAATGAAAAAAAAATCACTGTTTTTGCATTCCTATTTGGAAACAAATTTTGTACACACTGTAATTTACTAGACAGTGTAATTTGAGAGGACAAGGTTTTCAATATATATGCACTAATGCTGCATTCTGACAAAAGTTGTGTGGTAGTGTAAAAAATTTGTCCTCATATTTTATTTTGAAATAAAAACTTTATTTTTGAATTTTTTCTCTGCTCAAGTTCACTTTCTGGGCCTTGTTTGCTGAGAAAGCAAGGTTTACATGACCACCTCTCCATGAATATATCTCTCTTCTTAGAAATTTAAACTTACAAACAGGAATGGGACTTAACTGTTCTCAGAGATTCTAAGTTTACACTAAGATGCATGAAAACAGGCAGCAGGATAGAGGAAAAAGATTCCATTAATGCCCATAGGAATGTGCTGTGATAGGTGTTCAGTTCTAGGGAGTCCATGCAAAGTATGTGTACTAGAGAGTTCAAGTCAAACCAAGTAGATCCAGCTGAAGATTAAATTTCATTGCATAAGAGAGTGTTCAACTGTAGGACACGGAAAAGCAAAAAGTCAGACTGTGGTTTGTTAGAGAAGCTTTAATATACAAATGTTATTTTGACCAAGTTCTTGAGTGAACTTTGGAGAAGAAAAAAAAGAGCTCATTGACTGGTGGGAATTTCATATTATTTAGAGAAGTGCATCCATCTATTGGTTTTTCAATTGTTTTTTTTCATGCTCATGCTTTATTTCTGCTTTTGCTACAACAGGTAGTGACATAGGAGGTGATGAAATCATAGCAGGAAATGTGAACAAGTATGCTGTTCTCCCAGCTGGGTATTCTGGACAGCCTAAAAAAGGACATCTTGTATTTGATGCCTGTTTTGAAAGTGGTAAGCATTTTCACATTTCTTTGTTACCAAACTGTCAATATAGTAATACATACGTCACTCTTTTTGATAAAAAGCATCTTAATTTAAAGATTTGTATTAAACACTGTTTTATTCACTGATTTGCTTCAGGGATGACATAGAATCAGACTGCACAATAAGAAAATGTGAAACCTCTTACCTACAGTACAAGTTTCATTGTGTCTTTCTCTCTTATTAAATGTAGATACATAAATGGGTTTTGTTCTAGTGTTACATGCATTGTTATACACGCAGTATTTATAGAAACAAATTGAAAATTCAGGATATTATAAATGTTATTAAAAAAAATAATTCTCAAGTTTGCTGCAGAGGTTAACCTGACAAAGTACCAAGCCCATCCTTAGGTAGTTAAAAATATTATAAATGTGTACTTGTTTTCTTCAAATATATTTCTTGTTTGTGTTTCTTGTGGCTGAGTTCTGCGTTGCTGAGGTTGTTCCAAGTTCTGACTCTGGTGTCAGTGGGAGCAGATTTAGTTTTTAGGAAGCTATTTCAAATTGAAAGAGAAACTATTTTTACAAAAGTTATAGTTAGTATACTAATTTAAATAATCTTTTTAATTATGTATGTTTGTGTGTGTGAAGGTATATAGATAATATATATGAACATATAGCTCAGTTTAAATCTTCATGTTACATGTATGCTTATCTCTAGATTTTTAGCTTGCATCTATTGTTACTGGCTTACAGACCTGCAGAGTGCTGTTAAACACCATATGTACAAAAGGCATTTGGCAAGATAAACTATAGTTTCCAGCATGGTTTATGTGAGAGATGTTAGTAATGCCAAAACTGCTAGAGTGTCATGTAAAATGAGGATTTTATGAGGAGTTACATGCCTCAGGGTAGAATAGTAGCTGCCAGTTCCTGGATAAATATTAAACTGAGTTATTTAAATCCTCTGATTATTTTGTGTAAAAGGTGTAAATGACAGTTACTACTAAATAGTATCATTTCTTCTATCTCTAGAAGTTCTAACATTAACACATTTCTTAAAATATTTTACGTGCTACTTCATAAGTTATCAATTTATGAATTTTTAAATCTGAAAACAGTTCATGAAATTTGTTCATTAGCCAAGTTTAGAAATTGAGTTTATTGTATGAAACTGCTATGAAGTGAAAAGAAGGATCACTTGCAGCCATGAAATTATATGCGAAGTAATGTGAAGAATGCTGTCGTGGTCAAATTGCAATTCTTGAACAATAGAATTAACTGTATTTTTAAAATAAAGCTTTGATGTAGTTCAAAGGTAATATTCTTAATTTGACAGTTATAGCATGTGGTAGGGGCAGATGCTGTATGAAATACTGTTTGTTTACACTGTAGCATGATGAGTCTCTGTTGCTTTGCATATTCAGACACCTCCAAAATAGAAATATAAATAAAATTAATAACTTCATTTATTTTTGCATGATGATGATGTATTAGCAAGAATACTAATAATGTGTTTACTTAATTTGTAAATTCACTTTATTGTTATGTCAGCCAAATAATTGTTTACAGTAACTTAATGGGTCAAAACAAATTAACTGCTTATTGAATATTTGATCAAATTGTTATTAAGGCTATCCCCTAACATCAACCTAAGAGTAATATACAGCATTTCATAAAATCATAGAGTATTCTGACTTGGAAGGGACTTACATGGATCATGGACTCCAACTCCTGGCTCCTTACAGGACCACACTGAGAGCATTGAACTCCTGCAGGCTGGAGTTTTTCCCTGGAAGTGGTTGTGGTCCTGATAAAATTATGACAGGATGAAGCAAAACTGACTGACATTGATACCTAGAGAGTAATTTAATGATTGTCTTTCCAAATAAAGGCTATGTTAAATGCAATTCCACAAGTGGCTTTCCTATCCTTACATTCTGTGTTTTCTTGAAATATCTGGTTGATAGAACTGAAAGGTCCCTTCTACATTTATTTTTCAATGACTCTTTAATTTTTATATTACAGAAATGGAGGTATGTACCTTTTTAGAACAGAAAGATTACTTAACTTGTAGAAAACAGTAAACAAAAAAAAAAAATTAACACATGTAAAATAAATTCTATTAATTATCTTTCATTTTTTTGTGATGGCTGTCACTATATTAAGTAGTGTTCAGGAGTGTGAATTTGAGGCAGACGTGTTTTCATGTAGTCTAAAAAGCAATGCCTATTTAGCTGTTTAGAAGGACCTTGTTTTTATAAAATCATAAAATCAAACTGAAATAGATGTAATTTCTTTAGTCCACTCTTTTATTGAAAGGCAAATATACTACTTTTACTATTCCTGACAGATATTTATCTTCCCTTCTTGCAGAGAATTCAGTGAGGAATGTTTCAATAAGAAAGCAGCAATTCACTCATAGTTCTGTTTGCTCATTATAAGAAACTTTTTCTTTCAATGAGATGTTCTCACCAAAAATGCATTAGTTCTTTTCCAATATGATGGGCACAAAAAGGAGATTATTCCTTTCTTTGACTTAGTGGAAAGCTGTTATCTTTCCTTGACCTTTCACTCTTCAGGTTAAATAACTGCTATTTTTTCAATAGTTCCTCACTGGCCATATTTTCCAAATTTCCTATCGTTCTTTATTTCCTCAGGACTGCTTCCAGCTGTTCTATGCCTTTCTTGATGTGCCGTGATCCTAGATGAACATGATACTCAGATATGCTGATGCCAATACCTTGTAGACTTTATTGCATGATATGCCTTGCAATCTATTTACTTCTGTGACTCAGTCCAATCTCTTTCACGATAGCATGGCACTATTGACTTTTATTAAATTTGTGATCCTTTATACTCTCCAGATCCTTTTCAGATGAGCTAGCTAACTAGACTGTAGCTTGCACTTAATTTATTCTAGATGAATTTAATAGTAGTGAAAGAATATTTGTTGTAAAATAAATAAATAATTGAAAAGGAAGAATAGAGGTTGAATCATTTATCTTATAAATAACAGATGGAGGGGTAAAGCAGAGAGAATATAATCAACTTGCAAATATCTAAGGAATTTGAATTTGTGTTCCCATAGTTTGAGCTAATGTGGTAACAACTGGAATCTTCCTTGTTGTCTTTATTAATATTTAAGGATATAAGTCCAGTAGAAACTTTTCACATTCACTTATCATTAGCATAAAAGAATAAAACTTAGATTTTTTGTACTTATATGTCATGATGTATTTTTTGGGTGCTAATTTTCCAAAGAAGTATGAGTTAGTTTTGGGACAGAATAGAAACACAACTATCTGTACATAGAACTTATAAAAGGGAATAAATCTCATATTTGAAATGTATGATTTTGGGTCAGTCATAGTTTCTTTTTGCTATTATTCATTAAAACATTATCAAATTATCCTGCTGGAGTGCAGTGCTCTGTAAATGTTTCTCTTATCCCCTGCTCTAGAAAAACTGAGAATTTTGCAAAATAAAATCCTTCTAGGAAAGGGTTGTATTCACTCCTGCTGTACGAAGAAGTCCTTCCTAATTGCATCAGGCCCAAACTTTGATGTTCTTTAGGGAATCTGGTACTTTAACAGCTTCAGGGCAAATTGGTATTTCAGGCATTTTATTTTGTGAGGATCTAAATGACTTTAAATTTAGTTTAGCTAGTTACCTGTGTTATTTTGTATTGGCTTAGAACTTATTTCTGATGGCATTGGTTTAGTCAATGGTCTCTCTAGTGTTGTGGTTAGGGTTTATTTTTATTTGCTCATTTTTGGAGATTATAAACTAGTATTCCCCAGTGATGAAAGAACTGCTTTTTTCTTCTGGGAACTTATGTAACAGCTTCACTTTCTTTTGTAGAAGGTAATAATTCTTTATTAATTTTATGTGACTCACACAAAACCTTTCAAATCTGTTTTGCAAAGTGAACAAAGAAAACATGAAGCAAATGTCTTGGTCTTTAAAAAGAATCTGGTATTTTTATGGTGCAGATGCCAGTTCAACCTTTTGTGAAGAATGCCAGTCTGATGTTCCCTCTCTACGATAGGGAGGGTTTGGGCAATAATCCTGAAGCATGGGAACTTCAAGGGTTTGACCAAACTTTTGCAGGCTACAGAAATATTTTGTCAGGACTCAGATAGAATGAAGGACCTGAAAGTGACATTATGATTTTCTTCTAAGCCCAAAAGCGTGGCTGAACAGGCTGGAGTATAATATTGTAAGGTATTAGAAATAATTCTGTAGCTCTGAAATGGACCACAAAACATGGAGAGATTGAAATCTGTGGATTTGAATTAATGTTTTCTTCTGAGAACGTTGGTGCTTTATTGGGTTCTCTGGGTGTTCAAACAGAGTTCCTTGCACAATCAACTCAAATATGGAGAAACCTCAAGTGTGCTGGATTTTTGGAGTACTCTAGAGGGTGCCATCAGACAACATGGAGAACTTGTTCTTTGAAATGCTGTCTAGAGACTGTTCTAGGAGGGTACAAAGCATGGCGCATGCTGGCACGTATTCAATCTGTGTTTCTGTAGCCTTCAAAAAGCCTGCAAGAGGTGACATCCACTGAGCAATCATCTTGATCACTGCATTGGTCATAGTGCTTTGATAGGAATAAATTTCCCCTGAGTTGAGAATACATGTGTACCAGAGAGGCTTGCAGACCGTTTTCTGTACTGTGCAAGGACTGTTTTTTCAGGATATAGCTGTCTTGGCATCTTAGTCACAGAGTGCTTTGAAGGCAGAATCAAAACGAGTGTCTTTTTCTTTCCCCTGATTTTTTGATGTAGAGACCTGGCAAATGAAAACCATTGACACTGGCAGCTATGTCTTCACTGAAGGTCAAAGCGAAGAGAATTAAAGTATTGTTCATTTTGTTTAATATCTGGATTGTCAGTCTCCATTGGAGTATTGGTTGGTCATTCTGGCCTGTACATACTTCTGGATTAACCACAGCACATCCTCTCTTGCCTGGAAGGATGTCATGGGGAACATGGGAAACAGAAGTTAGTGGTAGACTGTTAGGTGTTGAATTGCAAGGACAGTTATGGCAATAGAGGAAGGAACAGAAAACAAAACCCTGATGTCCCAAGCCTGACAGTTTCTGCTGCTTATAGCTCAAATTGCTTGCTTTATCATTACATTTGAGGATTAAAGAATAAGACTGGCTCACAGAGGTTCTTAAATCTCAGTGCTCATGCTGTTAAATACAGGGGCCTGTTATAAGGTTTTGAAAATACATATTTTGGCTTGTTAGTTGAATATAATGCTGTTTAAATGTTAAAAATACTGTTTCTTGAAATTAGAAATGAAGCAGCCGTCTGCTTTTATTCTCATTTCAACCAGAAGTGGAACTCCGCCAAGAGTCATTAAATCTTCCATCCTTTGGATGGATTCTTATTTTTTATGAAAAAAATGTTGTGATTGGGTAATTTGTGTATTGTGGCTTATGTTCAAAAGGTTGTAATTAAAGTTCTGTGAGATTTTTGATTCAACCTCAATTACTGTAAGCCTCACATTATTATGTTGATAGATATACCACCACCTTACAGTGAATATGTTTGACAAACATTGATGTATCTTTTCCTGCAGCTGGTTTATAAAATATTTCATATTAGAAATCTGATAAAAATTCAGTGCTGGTGAAAATGATTTCAATCAACTGGAAAAAAATTAAGACATACAATGTATTAAAAGATCTCATGTGACTGAGAAGTACCCTTGTATCTTTTTTGTTAAGGTTTTAAATATCTTTCTGTATTTCAAAAATAGGATAATGCACTTATAAAACACTTTAAGCAACACTTAAACTTACAGTAAGTGATTGTAATTCTGCTGATCTCATTGTAGCCACTTACAAGCGTGAAATAGGCCTTTAAGCTTTACCACCAAAGATGTCTTTTGAATAAAACCAAAGATAGTATAGGATGAATTGCCCTTCGGGGATACTTGTGTCCCAGTTGCTAAGACCTGACATGTAACTTCAGACAGGTAATATTAGATGAGATTAATCTTACTAATGATTACAAAATTACTGTAAAATTTGAGTTATAAGAAATTTTCTGAAATGGGTATTTTTGTTTGTATAAACTTAAAGGAAAAAAAAAAGGAAACTAAGATGGTACAGAAGATGATGCTTTTAGTATTATGGACAAAGAAAAATTGAAGTACACCATAGGAAGTAGTTGCATTTTGTCTATCTAATGTACTATTGTAATATGCTTCCAAAATAGTCAAACAACACTGTGTGTACATCTAAAGGAACAGAAATACCTTTCTTTCACCTTGATTTTGCTGGCACTGCTATAATGTACTAGATGGTGAATAAAACAATACAAACAAGGGTAAAAATGACATAGTAATAGAAATAAAAAGTTTTAAAAAAACACTGGTTAAGTTACTTTCTTCCAGCACATTTAAACATTGCTGGTAGGAGACCAACCTGCTTTTTGGAGCCAAAACTTATTTTTATTCCAGACTTCCTATTTCACGGTAGGCCCTGTTTAGCTAGAATCGCTAGATCAGGTAGATTTTTTGGCTTTTGTTTCTATAAGAATGCTTACATGCAGTGTAGAAGCAAAATAAATGAGCATTAATATATTATAATTAGTGATGATGCCTGTTTTCAGCCTACTTTTGTGGCATTGAGGTGTATCTGATTAATGAAACAGTTTATTTTAGTTATTTTCTTATTTGTTGGCAGTAATTTATACCATATTTCACATAAAGATATTAAGTGGTTATTGCTTCCAGCAGGGATAATTTAACAAATGTTTCCCTCCTCTGAAAATGTCTGTTCCCAGTTCAAAGTAGTGTTATTCTATCAGAGTATCAATACTTGTGGGCTACTGCAGGTTAGAAGTCACAAAAAAATTAAGAACAAAAGATTGATTTAATATTTTTTATTTTTTAATGATGACCCTGGGCATAGATTAATGGATGTAGCATGCACAAAGTGATATCAGTTAACATATATGACATTACTCAGATGTCTCAAACTCCGGAAAAAAGCATGTGAATGATTTATGGAATTGATATTAATCTCTTTCCAGTAAATGCATTACTAAAGTTACATAGGAAATTGATGTTACTGCTGTAATGCCAAATTAATTTCTTTCTTGCTAGGTCAGCATTTCAAATTGAACTAAATATTAACCTTTTATATATCTAAACAGAACAAGTATGGAAGACATTTTTACAAATGGAGGAGTGCTTTGTGTTCATGTGGTTTCAGCCAACAAATACAGTATTAGTCAAGTATATTAACTTGGGAGAAATGGATATAAATGACTTATGGAACTAATGATAATGTGATAAGATCTACAGAGTATAATAGTATTGGTAAAAATTAGGGAATTAGCTGTAGTTGGTGTGATATTCATTTTCAGTCTGTTTATTTGATAATCACGTTGCGTTCTTCAAGACTTAACCTTTCCTTCCTGCCTCTTACCATGTTTGCATCCCCACAGCAAATACAAGCACAGGAATGGTTGACTTGTTTGATTGGCCTGAAGAAGATTGAGAATAAACAGCTGGAAATGGATACAGAAGTGTCTTAGATCGGATAATTTTAAGTTCAGAGCAGAAATTAAATATTCTCTTTATGAGGAACAACAAAATAGAGTAGGACTCCTTAGTCAGGAAAAGAGACAACTGACAAAGTGTATATTGGAGGTGTATGGAGTTATAATTCTCAGTCAAAATGACATTGAATATGGAACAGTGGCTCCCCATCTCTTTGTACAAAAAGGGCTATCAGATGAAAGCAGCAGATAACATGTGGAAGGGAAACAAAGGGCAATGATTACTTGCATGTTGCTTAATTAAGTTGTGGAACTTGTTCCTTTATGATATTGTGGATGCTAGTTTGTGTGTCATGCTTTCTACCAATAAAACATCCGATAAGACCAGGAAAATAAAGTCATTTGAGAGCTACTATACACTGACACCACCTTTGGCTCAGAAGTTTCATAAGCTGTTGCTGTAAGTTGAGGGATTATTCAGAAGGGTATCTTTTAAATGATTGAATTGTTCCCACTCTCTTATCTAGGGATCCCTTTCTGGCACTGTTTCTGCTTAGACCTTGATCTCACTTGGTAGATACATCTGGTTAAATGCTTAGTCATTTTTAGTTCATATGTTAATCTTTTATATTTGACTATATTCTAAAAATAGATTAAAAGATATAATCACAACGTAGCATCATTCAAAACTATAATTTGATCAGATAATTGGAAGGAAAATCTTAAAGTTAATGTTTCCATTCAAAATAATTTCTTACGAAGGTAATGGTTGAAGATGCTTTGCTATCGTTAACAGCAGTTATCCAGAAACACCTTTGGTGCAGGTCCTTTCTTAAGATTTAATGCTATATATTCCTAGTACCTACTTACATACATTTACATCAAACTTCCAGATTTTGGTGTTTTTGTTCTAAAATTGCTCTTTGACAGAAAATAAATTATAGAAGATCAACAAGAAAAATATTGTGTACAGAGATGATTATGATGTTTTCAGAATAAGTAAAAAAATTTTCACGTATACTGGGTTCTGAGATAAATTTCCCAGTTTCCTTTTTCTGGCTTCATTCAGATTTTTCCATCTGGAAAAATGATAGAAATATAAGAAAGAATAGCAATGTCCTTGCCAGTATGAAGGAACATTACATTACATTGAGCAAATACCCTTATCTGAATGTACAATCACTGAAATAAATGCAGCTGTGTTTATTTCAGCATAATCAGATATATTTGAATATAAAATCATTGACATAAATGCAGCTGTGTTTATTTCAAACTGCACATGCTAATATGAACACGAATATAACATCAGTTAATCACTCATGAATGTATAGAGAGAGGTATATACAGTGACACAACAGAGGGGCCTGTAACTGTTGAAAGTACAAGGGGAAAAAAAAAAACCAACTGAGTTTGTGATTTATGTAAGAATATTTATAACAGCATTTGATGTGAAGATGCAGAATTCTCCTTTGAAATCCCTGGATTTGAATAAACCTACAGTTACTCATCAGAGAAACAGGTGAACTGTTCTTTGGTTACTAAGGAAATTATCACTTTGAAATATCAATTCTTCAAATAGAGAGCCAGGTTAATTTTCAGTTGTAGTTGGGTTTGGGTCAATTTCTTCTGGTGGATGTAATTGATAGCATTGCAGACACTATCTTTACCTTAGTCTTTTCTCTGATTTTGAACCTTGAGAAGAGCTGCGAACCACTATTACAGAACTTCCTCTTGGTGAGTTCTCAAATCAAGGGAAAATCCAGAGAAGAAGTGCCAGTGGGAAAAAAATCAGTATTGTTTGTTTTATTAGAGATACTTCTTGCCCTTTACCCATTGTAGTTCTCTGCCTTCCCTGTGCTGTTTATTCTTATATCTTCCTTTTTGAATCAGAGCTATCCAGAAATAGAATAAATTTGTAATTTTCTTTATGCAGATGATGGTATGTAGATGGATCAGAAAGAATGGCTGTACTCAGAATAAAGTGAAGTGCTGTCAGAGTAGTAAATATTTTGTAGCCAAGAGGTAGTTGTAAAGTTATATTTTCACCTGGGAGAAGGCTGGAATATTCTGCTAGACTCAATAGTGGTATTTTGCTCAGTTAGTTCAATAACCTGTGTTATTATTCCTGTTATGAAGAAGATAGCAGCACAAAAGGCTTGGTTCTTGACTACCTAGCAGCTTTGTGAAATGAGTGCAAAGTGGTTGAGAAATGTTGAGTGCCTTGCATTAGTTTCATATAAACCAGATGATGAATGAAATTTAGGAAATTTCATATCTTATCTTGTATTATATCTACTAGGATTTGATCCAGCAGTGATGCTATAAAGAATAAGGAGACGGGCTGAAGCAGTGAAAATATAGTATGATTTGAAAATTTCCATCAGGTCCTGCACTTGAAGGAATACTGTCCACACAGTTTGGTGCTGCCATTACTCTGCTCTCACTGACCTTGAACTGAGGACAGAAATGGTCTTGGTAATTTCCAGAGGTCACTTAAATTGATCTAGAAGATAGTTACCTTTTTTAAAGTTAGAATAACTGTTCCAAAGTTAACAATCCAAATTAAGAGCTTTACTGTCTTTAGCTGCCACTGTAATGTATGAAGAGGCAAAAGACTCTGAGATATGTAATGGTCTGTAGTCCTGAAAGAATAAATGTTGAAAAACATAATTAAGAAGTGGTGTTTCTACATCAAATGTCAAATTTTTATTCTCTGAGTGATACTGTTTGATTTTTAACAGAAAGTATTTTGCTCAGCTTAACAGTATTTAAAAAACATTTTGGATATGTTCAAGGTTGGTTTGTGTTTATTGATTCTGTTTAGTAACCTAATTGCTTTCTAGGTTTGGCCTTTAGCATACTAATTTTGATTTAGTGTTTATATTTCTGAAAACAAACTGGGAAGAAACCATATGTTATCACATGTGCTCTTTAGACAGCTACTGGAATTCCAGGAACTACTACAGTACCATAATGGGAAGGTAAATTACCCTAGTGCATTAAGGATTTATTATATTTCAACAATTAGTGGTAGAATCACATCTCTGTTTCTCTCAACTAAATCTATAACTTTGTGTTCATAGGAAGGATGATTTATTATGTTTTTTAAAAATGTTTAGTGTTGCTATGTACTGTAATGAATAATTTATTTCCAGTAACCTTTTCCAAGTTGGTAAATGAATGTCAAATTTCTGATTTGAAGAACTTTTTACCTTTTTCATGAATGCAATATTGGAAAAAAAACCCATACAACATAGAGAAAGAGAGCAGTACATTTAGATTTTTGTTTTAGCATTTTGGTCTTCGACTTAAGAAATTTTGTTCACAATGAGTTTTGATAAGTTAGGATTTTTTAGAGACTTACGTTCCTCCTTTATCTTTATTCTTATTTGCACTTTTTTATTTGTATTAAGGTTCATTTATGTGATGGCTTTCATATATACCTTTCATGTTGCTGCTAAGTTATATGATGAAATATCTTCAGTGCTCTAGTGATCATATAAAAACATATATATACCTGCATGGAGTTAACAATCCCTTTTGTAAACACATGCGTATTAGGTTACATAGCAGTGCTAGCATAGCCCCAAATGTCTTTAGACAAATACTGAGATAGTTATTTTACTCTGAGTATCGTGCTGTTACATTGCTGTCAGAATATCTGAACTGGCCAGTTTGTGCCTGTGTTGGACAGTGTGATGTGATGCACTTAATCCTCTGAAATGTGTCAGACACATTCCCTATTAAATAGTAAATCTGAGACAAGGAATAGAACACCAGTGTAGTAAGTAATCTATGTTCTTATCTGGAAGCTAGAAGATGATATTAAGTTGTAAATTCAGCTTTTGGCTATTGCTCTGCATTTCCTCCAGTTCTCCTGTATCAGTAACTTTAGGATGGATTCATTTTCACTTACTCCAAATAATTGCCATTCTCTTGCTTGGTTTTCATAATCTTTTCCTGTGTTGGGTTTTGTTTCCTCTCTGCATTTTTCTAAATGCTACTGCTGAAGTATCTTCTTTTTTGTACTGTGAGTATTTTGGGCTTCATTTCATGAGTGCATATATCCAATACTATATCAAATTAATGCTTGTTATCTGCATCTCCAGGACTCTGTTATTTTCTTTCCATTAGCATCTACTTTGTTTTTCACTACTCCTCTCTGTGTGTTCTTTATCCTTTTGGATTTAGCGATATTTGTTTCCTTCCCTCATTTGCACTAAATTATCATCAGGAAATGTTTCAGTCCATTTTATTTCAGTTATGATTTCCCATTCTCTCATTTTTCTCTCCAAATATTCCCACAATTGCTCCTTGAAAGATTTTTCTTAAATGTATCCTTCCAAAATCTCTCTCTCCATTTTTATTTTATTAATTTTTTTAAAAATGGACCAGGATATGCTTAATCTGTCTGTATGTTCTTTTGGATGGGAAACTTTCCCCATAAAAACATTGACTGTACATATTAAAACTTTTCTCCAGCACGGAGGATTTATGCTGACAGATAATTATGCTAGATCTTTAGGGCCTGGTTACAAGCAGAGATCTTTGGAAAAATTTCAGTAGGAATACAGTGATTTCTGTTTTCTTTGGATGACTCATAAGCTTGTGAAACTTTCTATAAATTAATAGTCATGTGGCAGTTGGGAAAATGTTCTGCTAGTCAGAGGGCCAGAGGTCAATATGAGTGAATGCTAGAAGAAAGATAACTGATTAGATGACATGAAAATAAGAACATTTTGAGTGATTACAATCAGGTTCAATTAAGTGTCTGCTTGGTATGTCTGTAGTGTAACAATCATTGTGACATCTATGTATCTTTTAGGATGCTTACGCTTAAAGTCTTATTACACATTTTTCATTATTAATAGTAACATTTAAAACAACATTAACTTGCTCCTATTTCATTAATGCAGTAAATATAAACATTTTTATTTCTACATAAAGAAGCATACCTTATAAAAGTAATGCAGATTGAATATTATTAAAATTAAAAATAGGAATAATTAGTTCATAAAGTGATAATCTTTTTTGTGCAATTCCTTGCACAGGAATGAAATGTTTCTAATGCATTTAATATAGAGATTTCTTGTGCATCACAATGAACATGTTATGACAAGTGTGTGCACATAGATTCAAACTCAAAATTGCAATTAACCTTGGATATATTTAAAAACTAATTTTAATTAACCCTTTTATCTTCTGGTTAATGTGCTTTATATACCAAAGGACTTATTAATACACCAGTAGCTTCCTACATACAAACAAAGAATTATTTTAAGTTTAAATTTCAGCATAAAATGACCTTGCTATGGATTTTCTGACAGGGTTTATGTACCATCAGTAAAATACAGTATATAACAAAAGTAGTGTTTTTTTATTTTAATTGAAAAGATCTGAATACACCTTTGGGTTATTACATAAATAAGTGAATTAGCACCTCTCTTTAGCTCTCTTTAGAAATCCAGTAAGACTGGTTTTGAATAGAAATAGTGCTTTGTGTATGTCACTGCTTTTGAAGACTCAAAATAGATGTTTGAGCTGTAATTGATCAAGGTCATGTCATGCACACAAGAAACAGCTCAACAATCACTGCATTTTTTTTGTTTCACAATATTGATTTATTTTCCATTTTTCCCAACTATCTTTTAAGAAAACTGAATCTGTTTTTAATGTATACATCCTTATTTTCTCATTTTGTATTTCTATGGTCCTACCAGAGAGAAATAACAAACTTGAAGATGCAATAAAATTAAGATTTTTTTTTAATAATCCACATAATTGAAATCCTAAATGAAGCTTAACTGGACATGCTGATGGGCTGAAAATTCTGGATAGCAAAGAATTATTATAAGAACAGAAAAGTCAGTATCTGATAGGATTGACTTTATCTATTAATATTGGAGCATTCCTGCAGAGTGTGCCTGTAGATAGCCCAAACCTCCAACTTAGCTCTCCTTCCAAGGTTTTGCAAATAGCTTATTGACTCAAATATGCCTCTGACTATACTGTGTACTTCAGCCTATATATAGACATAAGTAATAAGAGTATAATCTGACTGCTTTCTTAATATGGAATAAAAATTACACAGATAAAGCATCTCAGCTGAAGACTTGCTGAAAAATAAAGATTGTTCCTCCTCATTAGGAACCAACTGGTATCTGTAAAACCAGGTGCTACCTGTCTTTCTTAAGAGATTGATAAAAATCAGACTTGCAACATGATGGGAATACTCAGAAAGAGAAGCTGACAACATGTTTATGAATTGTGAAGTGGTACTTCCCCTTCCAGTAACTGTGTTTCCTTTCAGCTTAGGAAGGAGAAGACTTGCTCCTATTACATGGATATAGGGAAATAAATTCTCCTGTCTGTGTGTCTTAGAATCTTCATGACCTCTCTGGGTCCTCTGACTCCTCTTCGTTGCCTACTAGCATAGCTGTGATATGAAGTACTGTTTTGTCATAATGTTTTTGTTGTAGCAATTCCCTTTTTTGGCTGTCAGAAAAGCACTGGGATTGTGGAGGCATAGTTGGGAGAGATTGTGCATTTTGTTAACTGTAGTGTCAGTATTTGGCTAAGAATTTGATTATGGTTGTAGCTGAAATGCTAAGTTGCAGCTTGAAACAGTGATTGAACACCTGGTGGGCAGGCAGGGCCAACCCGGCGGAGCTCAAGAACATGCAGTGCATCTGAGTGACCAGAAGGGAGTGGAGCCCTGATTCACCTCTTCCCAGACCTCATTTAAGGGTTGGCAGTGGAAGTGATGGTATCTTGTTGGAGATTCCTGCCCATCTGAAGCCTTCCAAGGCTAAGCAGCTTCTTTTCCCTTTATTTCTGCATTCAAGCTGCTGCATTTGGACTTATCCTTACTTGCTGCAGCCTAGGACTTTACTACCCTGCTATTATTGCTGTGCTTTCCACCACATTATAGTGTTACAAGATAAAATAGGAATTAAAATAATGGTCACATTTCATAGACCTTTTAAAGTCATGATTTACCACTTTTATTTTTGTGTATTGAAGATAAATATGATAAGTAACAGTAAAAACAAACAAACAAATGGTGGGAGACTTTGTTGGGCTGGCTTTACCTCTTTGAAAATGGGAAACCTGAAATCCTGGGTTATGAAAGTAGTATCCTGTAGTAGTTCCTGTAGGATCCTTTCCCTCTTTTGTGAGGACGTGTGAAAGTTGAATGCAAATGGCGTGCTGAGAAGGATCTAACTAGTATTCTGAGTTATTTAATTGTAGCACTTGCGTTGTATCTGCATATATACATAATATTTGAGCTCCAGTAGATATTGTAGAGAAACTGGGAGAAAGATTGAAGGTGTCTTTTACAGTGCTGGTTTAATAAAGTTGAAGTTTACTATTTAAATTTATTGAAAGAGTATTTGTTTCACTTGTGTTTTTATGCTGCTTTATGCCCCTTCAAAAGGTGCATGGTAGAACACAGTGGAGCTATCTGGAGACAAGGGAGATTTCACCCTCTGAGAGCAGCTGAACCTGTTGGAGGTGAGATGCTTCCAGAGCATGAAGTGAAGCGGGTGAGGGAGTGAAGTAAGTCCTGTAGCCAGCAGTGAGGCTGGAGTACCAGGAATAACTGGCAGAAGCCACAAGGAACAGATATGGGCTTGGCCACTGAGTATCCAGGATATCCCAGAGGAAGCTATATGGAAGTTGTTGCAATTCTAGCAAGTTCACTGAGTAGGAGAATACCGGTAGCTGTGGGAACAGGAGCTCCTCTCGAGGTCACAATGGGCAGGAAGGATTCCTATTTTTATTCCTTCTTACTTAGATAATTAGTTTTCTCTATTCAAAAGACAGTCCAGTTTACTATATAGAAAAAACCTCTATGTTCTGTTTTAAATTTTTTATTGGCTTTTTGGAGTACTCTTACAGGAAAAACATCTAGACAGTTCAGTTTCTATAATATGCCATCCATCTCAAACCTGTTTTCTTTCTTTAATCTTTATGCCCTGGTCAGTTTTCAGACTTGGCTTGTTTGTGCAGTAGTTCACAATTTGCACTTTTTAGATACTTCTATTTCTGACAGACGAGGCAATCTTTCATGACTCAGGCATCGGTGGCTGTAAGCAGGAGGAACACAGACTAGTGGAACTGCCATGTAACTAATACAAGATGTTTACTGTTGGTGTCCTGAAGTGAGAGGCTGTATCAGGATAGACTAAACACCTTCTTTCTGCCATACTGTTGATTCTTAAATCTATTGCTTAGCGAACTAGTCTTAATGTTTCCTAAATATTGAATCCAATTACTTTTGCTCATTGTATAAGCAACCTGAAATTTTAGGAACACTTCATATACGTATGGCAAAACCATTACTTGAAAAATAGCTTGGTATTTACTTGGTTACATACACAACTTCAAACTTCAGGAGCTTCCTTTGGAAGAGAGAATAATGTTACAAAACAAATGCTTATAAAGGATAGTAGCGCATTTTTAATGTATGTAATGATGTATTCAAAATCACAGATATACCCAGATTTTTACTTATATGTTTATATCCATGCAGTGTATGTTCCTAAAAATTACTGTTTTTGTACATGTAGCTGTTTTACAGATCTCAGCTGATTGATACTTAAAATTAGAATTTAACTTTACATAATACATCCGATTGTGAAATGAACATCTTTCCTACCCGTTTCCTCTTTCTAACAGTTTTTCCTCCATTGTCTACCTTCCCTTTTCTTTGCCCTTTACTCTCTATATGCTTTCAGCATTACTTTCTGATGAAATCTTCACTTGTGTAAACCTGGGGAGTAAAATATTATGTTGATGGTTTGGATTCTTTTGGTATTATGATGATCCCCATGTAATGTGCTGTCATTCTTACCATAACTGTCCAAGGCTGAGAATTTTATTACATTTCTCAAAATATCTTTTTACTTGCATCTGAAAATGAAAGGAAGCTGAATAAAATCAATTTTACATTTGAACTAAGCTGCACGATCACTTTATGTATATAAAACTCCTGAGGAAACCAACTTTAATTTTATCTGTTAATACAGTTTTGTTCCCACTTCATGACAATTATCATATAAGACATTATTTATTTTTTTTACTGCCACAGTTTAAAGTGTGAGCATTAAGTTAAGCTAATTTAACTTTGGTTGGCTAACGGTAATAGTAGTACTTTAACAGCTGTTTGCTTTCCTGAATTGTCCTTGGTGCTGAAATTGCTTTTGTATCTAAACAGCAAAATGTGTTTATAGGGCTACAGAATATGGAGATAAATTCAGCCTGTCAAACAGATATTATTGGGGCTTTTTTTATATTGCGTTTCTGGGAGTAGATCTAGACTATAGCGCTTTAATTCTAAGCTGTGTTGTGCCTTTGGACATCTTACAGAACTGTTCATGGAGCTTTTCTGTTTGATTTATGACCTTGCCTGCATGGACTTCTGATCAGATTTTATTCTCATTTAGTGCAAGAAGGGCTAATTATGAAAGTGACAAAGACTCTTTCATTGTGCTAAAGCTTTTTGAATGACAAAAAGGGGGCTTTAAATTAAAATGAACTTTAACAAGGCATTTTCACATTGAAGTGATACACACTCTACCACTGATAGAGTAATTCATTTTCAACCCTTTCTGATTCTATAAACACATTGTCTCACAAGATCAGTAATTTTTTACCTCTCAGGCTAATGAAGAGTGGATTGTAGACCAATGAATTCTCTTCTCACAGAGCTGTTTTGACATTCTTAATTTTTTCTTAAATATCAAAGAAGGGACAAAGAGCTGTGATTTTATTGCATTAATATTAATAATCATTTATCTGCCAGAAAACATTTAAATATCACTTGACATTTGCAGAGAAAGATTAATGTTTAATTTACTACAAACATAGAAATACTTTGAAATAATAAGAAAATGCTTTTGGATTTGCAAAATAGAAAAAAAGAACCCCAAATTAAGACAGACATTGAAATATAGTAAAGTACTCTAACTATAGCAGAAGACAAAAACATGTTGCTGCCATTTAAATGTCAATATTTAAATAATCGCTTATGATTAAAAAAATTACATCAACTAGATTGTTTAAAGTTTTAACTAGATCTTAAAAAAGAATGCAAGCAGTTGTTTTTTTGTACATCCATGTTGGTACAGGTAAGAAAGCTGCTGTAATTTTGATCTAACATATGTAGCTTCTTGTATATATATATTGTACATTATGCACCGGAGTAAAGCTGAGTTCTAAATGGTATGGGCATTTTACAATTGCTGGTAAGACTGGAGTTCAAGAAGTACTTCCAAAGCAGGCTGGTGACTGGAGGACTGATAATATAGCAGGGCACAGGAATCCAAAGAATGTAAGGAACAAATTCTATTTCTAAAAATACAGTATAATAAATGGGAACACAGAAATCACCTTGGTGTAAAAATGCATCATACTAGTAAGTACAACGGATCAGCAGGTAGATGATGAAGCTGTGCATGTTTAATCTGATGAAATAGCTAAAAATGTGCCTAGATTGCAGGAAAATTTATCTGTAAATTTTATCATGGAGATTATAATACAGTGATTTTAGTTCAAGGTAATTAAATAATGGGGTTAGTGTAGTGAATGAGAATAATGTTTCTAGCCCTCAAAATGTGTTGTTTTGACTACATTCATAGTGGCATAGAGATTAAATTCAGCCATGGTAGAAGTTTTATGTAGGACAGGCATTGTAATGAAAGTCTATCTCAGGTCAGTGTTCACTGAAACTTTTGTTTAAGTTAGAGAAAGAAAATGTTAGCTATAACATCTTCAATTTCTTAGTTAAAAAAAATTCCACATGTGATGCATCTCAAATGCAAGATTCCTATGCAAGATGGTGATTGAAGCCTTTCAACTTCTACTCTTTATTACCTTAAGTAATAATAACAGATAATCAAACTTATTTACAGCTGTAGTGACTGTGGAGAGGTCTTTGAGGAAATAATTTAACTATAGGTCGTGAGACTGATTGAGGTTTCTATCAAATAATTTTCCTCAAGTGGCAGTTAGTAATTACATTGTGGAAGAATTCACCTGGAAAAATAGATCTGTAAGTCAGGTGCTAAACTAGACCAATTGCGGAATTACTGCAATGCTATAATAATAATGCTGTAATAAATGAACAGAAACATCCTTGCTTGTAGGATGAAAGAACTGCTTTGCCTTTTGTCTTAGACCACATAGTCTTTGTGAAATGATGATAATATTGAGAAGTAAGCATTAAATAAATAGGGCTACTGTAATGTACTTCAGAATAAAGATGTGTAGCTTTCATGTTTTAACTATTTGTAATGTGTTGTTTGCCCATTTGTGATGTCTAGGCAGCAGGTAAATAAAAAAAAAAAAATGTCTTGTATAAGAGGCAGCACCAGCCTTTAATGATGCGTATTGAGCATCATGCCTGAGCAAAATAAGTAGATATATTTCTCCCTAATATGTACCAATAATGGTGCATCCTGTTGTGGTAAAATAGTTCATATTCTCTGATCTGCCTTGGTGTTTACTTCTATGGTTAAGGCTGCAGATCTTATAATTTATTTATTAGCTTATTAATTATTTATTTAGGGTAGCACCCATTATATGCTAAATGACTTACAAACAGAAATTTCCCCAAATGCTCTTACTTTTAAAGTTCTTCTTTGAAAGACGAGGTACATACAAAATAGTGAGCTACTAGTTCTGATAACATATGTATGTATTTTAAAAAAGCTTAGTTTCATGATACTAATACACAATTGTATTCTCATTTTCTTTTAACAAAGATTCACTGCCATGGATAAATAACTGCCCATCTGTCATTGGAGGTCTTTGGGGAGCTGATAAACAAGGAGCAGAGAAAACAGCAGTATGCTGTTTTTTTCTGGGCACTTGGTGGTTTTGGTGAAGTGGGTGTACAATGGCCACCTTAGGATATGGGCCACCACTTTTTATGCATTCATGACACTCCCATGTACTCTTGTGCCCTTCTACTTTATTGCTGCCAGTTTCTATATTTAAATCATTTCTACTTCATTTGGAGTATTTATACTGCAGTCTTGGACTCTACTGATATTTTTTGCAGTTCTTAAAAATCTCACAGATGTCAGATTAAAAATACTGCTTTTTTCATTCTTTACGATTTCTATACAAAATGAACATTGATATTTTATTATTTACAGCTCGAGATTTTTAGCTCCTTCAACGGAAAGCATCACTATTTATTGATAATGACAGTTTTGAAATGAGGTTCTTTGGCTGCAAGGGATTAAATATCAATCTGATTTGATCAAAACTATAAAATTCCTGAAGCAAGATTTTATCATAATTTCATTATATATACTGGTAAACCAGCTGTTTACACAATAATGCTTTTAGTATATGGGTATGTCCATTACAATTTTGCACATGGTGGTTATTTTGAGCAATAATCACAGAATTGGAGGGGTTGGAAGGGACCTCTTGAGGTCACTGATTCCAATAATAATGACTGTTAAATATTTAGAATTGTTTGTTGCTTTTTGTCATTGTTCTCTAAACTGACATCAACACTGAAACAGGTTTTGTTAATGAAAGTACATAGACAAAATAATCCAGTTCTCTTAGTTTATGCTTTCCTGAAGATTTGGGTAGAAACAGGATGAAGGTTACTCCAGAAGTATCATGGAAAGTACAACAAATAAAAATTGTACAGTAAGACCACCTGATAGAGTGAATTCTAAGCTAAGACAGTATTTTCAACATTAACCTCCATTAGCTATTTTCACCAGTGATGAACAAGTGCCTGCATGCCGTGCTTGTGACAATCTATGTCAGTGGGGATGTTAACTACTGTTACCACTGCTAAAGTGTATCATCCACCACCTCACTATTGTGGACGTTCATCGTTTGGTCTCCATAAATGTTTAGCAAGTGTTGATGAATGTCTGTCGGTTCCCTTTTTTCTACATGGAGGAATTCAATTTCACACCTTTGCTTCATACATACTCCCATGTCAGATGCCATTTTGTCATACTGCTCCTCTGCTGCCATCTGTCACACAGCAAAAAAAAATGTAATGGAATATTGTTGGGAAAGTTCAATTTCTACTGCCATACCACCAGCATTCACTTCTGATATTGTGGGCCAATCTAATAAAATGGCAGGAATTACTTTTGGAGCAGCTCTTGTATACCTCATGTCTTTATAAATGACACGTATCTTTTTTGTACATTCTTCCTGCCTATACATGTTTCTAATCCACCTTTTCTAAATTCATATGAAACTCTCCTGCTTGTTTTCTTTCTAAATGGTGTTGTTTACTCTTCTGAATGATCTTAAAAGCAGTGTTTCAGGTAATATGATTAAGTAGCCTTTGGGACAAATGCTTGAGAGGATTTGAATAATTTATTTTGTGAAATCTTTAATAGTGTCTCCACTGAAGGAGAACCTTCAAAGTACTGCCCCAAAAATATTAATGACAGGTTCTTTTCTTGCAAAGGCTTTTGCTTTCAGTAATTTTCTACACTAAAGAAAAATCTTTGGCCTCCTTAAAAGAGGCCTTTTCCTTTTTTTTTTTCTTGATTCAGAGGCTGATCTCACAACTTTATTTTAATCTAATGATATGAATTAGAAGCTGGGAGTAATAAATTCTGCCTTTGCCTCTAATTACAAAGTTTCAATAAGATTGTAGGTGTGAGTTAGTCTAAACCACACTGTTTATCAAGTTAAATTTTGGAAATACTAACACAAAGGATTTATATGTTTATTCATTATGCTTCATAGGATCACTCAAGCAGTCACTTGATCCTTGTGATCCTTGATAGGACAGAACACTCTTTATGGAATGGGCCCAATGCACCTTACTTATATAACTTGTGAGGAAAAATATTGGAAAAAGTATAATGTGAAGTAGGATCCTGACAAAGTATGGAGAATTAGATCATGCTTTCGTAATGATGAATCCAGAGGAACATGACTAAATCAATGTTTCACCAAGAAAAGTTGAATTAGAAAAGATAAGAGCATTTTAAAGTTTTGGATTCAGCACTCTCCATGCTATTGCTGAATCATTTCATAGTGGAATAAATAAACAAATGCAGACCAGTAAATTTATATATACTTAAGACCAAAAAGATGTATTTTATGCTTTATTATTCATAGACAAGAAAGGTGTAAAAGCTAGAATTTTGACATGCTGTCAGTCACAGTTAGATTTTATCACATTGTCTAATTTCATTCAGAATGGTTTGACTTCTCAAAGTTGTGTATTAATATGTACATCTCTCTTTCCAGTGATGTGAGCTGGCCTCTTACCAATTGATGTTCATTCCTACGAAGTCCTTTTCCACAATTAGACTCAAAATATCTACTCATTTGCTGCCCTTTGGATGTCATTATTAATAGAAGTTTTAAAATTTAATGAAAGCATGGCAATTTTAACTTGTTTAATTGATATTGGGTGAGATAGAGAAGAGACTATCAATAGAAGTCTGAAGCATCCAGCCATATACTTTTGAAACACTTTGCCTGTTTTTGATAACACAATATTTTTCTAAGGCTATGTGGATTTTGATAGAATGTTATGATCATCAGTATTGTTTTACAGAAATGTCAGGTTCTCAAAATGCTTAATTTTGAAAAGCATTGTGATTATTTTCAAAATATTGATTTAACTGCAGCAGTGTAAATATTATTTTGCAGTTTATAAATACAATTTCAATAATTTAAATATTTAATTCTACACTTTTTACTTATGCATATGTGTCTTATGGTATTTGTTTTGATTCAAATCGTGTTCTTTGCAGTTTCATGAATCTTGATTTGACATATGCTTTGGGCAGAAGCTCAGATGATGCAAAAATAATCAGAGGTTTTCAGTATAGTAGTTACTTCATAGTTTTTCCTATTTAAAAATCAAATCCTGTAAAAATCAAATCCTGTTTACAAGTTGTTTGGTCCTAAGTGCTAAACTACTTCTTATAAAATCGTTCCACAGATAAAGAGCATAAAGCTAGTGGGAATTGACAACTGGTATTCTTAGAAGTGTGAAAGATTACTTTCATCTGAAAAAAGCACAAAAGAGTTTTTACAGATCTTGGTCCCAGTGATTCTGCTTTCATTTAGGACATATCAGTAAAATTTCTTTGCATTATCATCTCAATGTGTTTTGTGATCTTTAAGTATGAATACTGTTGTGAGTATTCCACTTTCTAGATTTCACCTTATGAGGTAAGATATGGAATTGCATGAAAATATAGATTAATACTGTATGGTAATGTTTAGACTTGATCTCAGGTTCAGCTGGTGAAAATGATGTATATTCCAATATGTTCCTTGGTTGTTTTTGTTTAAAGAATTTGTATAGATTGAAATGCAGCTGCAAGTGTATTAGTGATTTTTCTATTTCTTACTTGTCAAGATTTTTATTGTGTGGATGAAAAATAGTATTTCAAAACCTGGCAGCATATTGACGAAAACAGAAGAGCACTTTATGTAATTCTCTTTTTGAAAAACTACCTCTTTTAGAGGCAGAGATTGCCTCGGCTCCTTCCATTCATATGTAACTTGATCAATAGATTTATTGATAGCTTTTAGCCGAGGTTAATTTTCCCCCACCCCTCCGCGGTTCACCATAGTGCTCGCTATTCGGAATTAAGAAACTAGAATTAGGCTCCTGTAAGCAAGGCACACAATATGCAAGTGCTCTAGGTGTAAAAGGAGGCATTTGACCTTTTGTTGCTAATCTGTGACAGGTGCAGGCTATTTTCTTCCAAATGGTGTTAATTTTCATGTGCAAATCCACCCCCTGAAACCTGCATTCTATGTATCCACCACAGGGGAATTGGTGGTCATCATGAGTACTGTAATGGACAGCTGAGAGGGATAATCACTGATATTTCAGCACATTCATGCTTTGCAACTTAGTCGTTTTTAGTGCACTTCTGTTTTCACTGCTTATTAGGGAGGCTGAAGTTAGTTATTCATTGCTGGACAAAAAAGTGTCTGAGAAAGTTCATGTGCAGGGAACAGCACATTGTTACAAATTAGTTTCCTTTACCATTTCTGGCAAACTCATTACAAAGTAATCGTGCCCTGCGCTGAAGTGCACTTCCTCTGGGACCAATAACTGTAAATAAGCAGGGCTGCAAGCTGGCTGATAAGTTGTTGTTCTGAAGATAACGGTCCTTTTTAGCAGAGTGTTTGACCTTTTTCTTTATATTGCCTCAGGCTTGTCTAAGACCCTCAAGGTCTATTTTTCATCTTAAAATTCTCTGTAGGAAAGCACAATGTGTGGTTTAAGAAGATTTTAGGATTGCTTAACATATCTATATTTTTCTAGCATTTTTATGATAATTGTTAAAATGCATAGTAAGTTTAGCTAGTGTTTTCTTAAACAGGTTTTCCTTCTTTGTGTAAAGTATACTTACTATTGATGTAGGAAGCAATATATGTTAATATTTTATGAGGACTAAGTGTGTGTTGCATGATTAATAAATAGTAACATGTTTTTTCCCTGACTTTTATAGAAACTTGAAACGTGTCATTGACCCCTTTTACTACTTGCATTTTGAGAGCATTGCACTAAACATTACTCTGTAAAGCAAATATAATTAAAAATTTCAGCTTGAATGATTAAAGAAAAGGATGTCTCTTCTTTTCTCAGCATGTAAAGAGTATTGAACAGAACTGTGACTGAAAATTGAGCATGTCTTAAAAACAAACCTCAGGGAGACCTCAGGGCTAAGTGAAAGTCAGTTTATAGACATTTGGGAACCTAATTTGTTCACATCTTCCTTCGAGTTTAAAACAAAATCTGTGCCAGTATTTCTGTAAAGTAAAATAATAGAGGAAAAAAGCCACAACTATTCTCAGAGTGACCAACTCCTTAATGGTTTGTAAAGTGCTGACTACTTCAGCAAATTGTTTATTTTACTTTTAAGATAGTCAGTGATTTCACAACCACAAATGCACCCAAGCTGTAAGAAGAGAAATAAGAAATATCTTAAAATGTCAAAATTCCAATCTTACTGCTTAATTTGTTGTTTTCCTCTGCAGACCACATTATTTCATTAATAATGGTATTTAAGATAAATATAAAATTAAAATCTTACCTTTTACACAGTTATTCACAAAATATGCAAATCACAAACTATACAGTGGTGATCCCTTAAAATCTCCTAGTTTCTAATGCTATGTTATATTTCAATCCTACACATAATTCTCACACATTAGAATATATTTATTTCTCAGGATCACTGTGAAATTGTTAACTTCAATTATGATTAATGTTGGGAGGCTTCTTTCTTTGATATAAAAAAAAAAAAGTTGTTCATTTTTTATGAAGCATATATGAAAGTCAGGAAGTGTTTTGTTCTTGCAGTTCTAGGCTTCTTTGTACCAAAACTGCTGTCTTGTTTAGTGACATTGCTATGTGGGTTGAAATTAGGCTGACAGATTGTGAGCAAAGGCTGTGGTACCATGAACAATAGCCTATTGAGCATGAGGAACTTGTTGAATTGGTTACCAGAGGCATTAGTGTTAGGTCCAGCCTATTTAGCATCTGGAAGACAGAAGAAATACTGTGCTAATGGAAAGTACAAATGATACTAAACTGCACATGGCTGCAGGTGACTGCAGCAGCTGAGTTGTATTGTGCAGGAAACTAGTAAGGAGCAGTTCTGAAGGCAATGGCAATAAAGTGGGATACAACTCACAAAAGGAAAATACTGCATTAAGCAGGTAAGTATTCAAAGCAAGTATTTGGGATAAATAGAATAAAGTGGTGTTGGGAGTCTTTGGGAAATCCTTCACACAGTGCTGCAGCTGCTGCTGGATTTGAGTTGAGTATGTAGTTCTCCCAGGGCAGACTGGGACCAGCTTTTCACCATCAGTGAATTCACTGACCAGTTCTAGTTCAGGAATCCTCTGGGCTATGCAAAAAAAGTAGCTCTGAGTGAGCAAACTGTCCCTGGAACAGTTTAGATCAGTTTGATATTTAAAACAGAAGCTGAGGTATGTGATAGGTCAGAAATCAAGATTTCCTTTTGCTCTGTTTTCATTTATTCACTCAATCTTTTAGTTTTCCATGGCTTGCAGTTGAAGTTCTTAATGATCTTTGCACTTAAGTAAAAACATTAAATTTTGTTTGGAAATCTTTCCATCAGATTTTGTGCCTGCTGTTTTGTGCTGTATTTGTTCTGCATGGGGGGTTACTGGAAACATTGGAGGCTTTTACACATTGTGGTTTACAAGCAGGACCTATTCCACAGCCTGTATTCATCCAGCTTTCTGCCTTCATGTTGGAAGATCTATCAGTACTGCACAGACCACTTGAGTTGCCATGACTCTGGGTGCCTATGCATTAAGCTATGTCCAGAGAGGGCTTGTGACCCGTGACCTGAAGAGTGGCCTGTTCCTATTCTTGTTTCCCTGTGACCCTATGTGAGGTAACTGGAATCCAACCTATGCTGCTACACAGCTCGGACCACCCAGCTGTACTCTCACTGCCCTTCCTCAACAGGAGGGGAAGAAAACAAGATGAAAAATCTCATGGCTTGAGACAAAGACAGGGAGGTCAGCTAGCAATTACCATCAAAGGCAAAATGGAGTCGATGAGAAGAAAACTTTTAAATTTATTGCCAATTAAAATAGGGTTGGATAGCGAACAAGAAAGACAAATTAAGTACCACTTTTCCCCACCCCTCCCTCTTACCAAGGATCCTTCATTCCTGCCCCACAATGAGTGGCACGGGGCCATGGAGAAGGGCAGGTTCTCAGTTTCTAACAGCACCTCTGTGCTCTGTTTTTATCCCTGTATGTTTCCCTGATGTGTGCATCCTGCGCAGGCAGCAGGGCCTTCAGGGATCAGCCCCCTGCTCCTGTGTGCTCCCTGTGCAGGCTGCAGGTTGTCTGGCCCTTGGCACCTGGAGCACCCATCAATGCCTCCTCCTCTGGCTGTGGTGCTTGCAGGGTTGCTCCTTATCTGTTCCCTCAGTCTGTGTGCCATGTTTTGCCCTTCCTTGAGCACTCCTTCACCCCTTGCATTGCTGAGAGGCCTGGCCATGTGCTGAGGAGGGGCCGTTGGAGCAGGCCCAGTATCTCCTCACCGCAGTCCCTGCACAGCAGGTGGTGTTATCAGTGTTTGCAAAAGATATTCTTGCTGCACAGTGTAGCTTTTCTTCCCCCCAAATATTTCTAATTCCAAATGTGTCCTTCAGGCAAGTGGTTAGAAACAGATTGTTAGCATGAAGAGGTTTTCTGAAGTGGGAATCAGTGAGAAGAATCTTCCTCTGAAAAGGAGGCTGTGGGCAGTAAAGTAGAGGATAACATTAAAAATAGGGAAAGTTAAAAGTGCTTGCTGTTCAACTGGTGAAGTCAGTAACAATTTAATGAAGGAATTCTACAGATGTATTGCTGAACAGATTTGAATGTTATTTACTGCTTCTTCACCCCAAAACAGCTGATGATCCAAATTTTCCTACTTCTGCTCATGTTTAGTAGCATGCTGCTGATGATCAGCTATACTGACTGAGATGAGACTTGCTGAGAAGGAAGTTGTTTAGTTTCAATGATGTTATAAGTAACTATTTGAACAGCATATATCCAACTTGGGAATATATACTTAAATCCACAAATATATCTGAAACTGCAACAACAGATTGGTTCATCTTATAGTTCTAGTTAGTTTTACAGGCATAAATTGTAACAGAGCAAAGTTCAAATTATAAGGTGTGATATAATGGTATTTGTTTTGGATGAGGAAAATGTGAAGCTTTGTTTTTGAATTAGTGTTTTTGTAGTCCACTGTGAAGTGGACAGTCTAAATCCTGTATTATATATCCTAGCACATCTCAAAGGAAAAATGCCAATTTAGCAACTTAAAACCACTTAGCAAGTTTTCCCAGTGCTGAACTTCACTTCTGCAGACTGTGTGGTTGCTTGCTGAATAATGCTGTGGGGGACAGTTTGGCTTTGACTACATTTAAAATTTTTATTCCATGAAAGTCTCCAAGAAAAAAATGAAGGCTTGTAGCCTCATTTGTTTTGTAGAAGGAGGTGTTACTGTCCCCGTATTGTAAAGAAGTATTAAGATGGCTTTTGAATCATGGAAAATGTGAGGTCCTTGCCATCTGAGGGAAGGGTGGGACAGTGAGCACCAGCCAGAGGTGCTGGGTGAAAATCTGAGGCTTTCAGAGTTGCTCTAACATGAGCAGCAAATGGAAGGAAAGAAATCCATGCAAAAGGGACCTGAAAGAGATTTAGAGATTATTTTTTTCCACAAAGTGGGAAAATAAAGTTAATATAAACTTCCTACTATCATTTTTGTTAACTGAAAGATTCAAAGAAGTCGATTAATAAAAGCCCTTGCGGTTGTCTTTTTGGTGTATTCTGGTATATATTCTTTACTGACATGTGTGAGGCTGCTCTGAAAGTAATGCCTCCTAATTTATTGGGTTGGCCATGACATCAGAGGTAAATGTTGGTGGTATGGTATTTCATTATGTTTTATTGCCGTGTGGCAGATGGCGGCAGAGTGGCAGCATAACAAAATGGTATCTGACGTGGAAGTGCACACCAGGCAAGGAGTGCCATCAAAAAATGGACTCACTGAAACTTGTTGACACTTGCTGAATATTTGTGGAAAAACATAGGTGTGAGTGCAGTGAGGTGGTGGGTGGTGCGTTCCAGCAGTGGCTACAGCAACATGAAATATAAGCCACGTTGTGGATGGTCACACAGATTTTCGCAAACACAGCATGCAGGCTCTTGTTCATTGTTGTTGGAGACTAGATAGAAAAATACTGTTTTGTAGTTGAGAATTTGCTCTATCAAACAGTTATTGGGCTCTTTGTAGCTGTTGAAGTTTCTGTGGAAATAAACTACTTTGAGTGACCTATGTATTTTACTGTGTGACCATAATTCAGTCATTTAAAAATAATTTTGTTCTATTGTAAAGCTCGTTATACATGCAATATACGTTTTAAACCACAAAGTTAATATTAAAACTTTTCTGTTTGTAGTTCTTGTTCTGGGACTTATCCATTTACCAAAATGGATTATTTTGCAAATGCTTTTTGTAGGTAATCTTGGAAGAGTGGACTACATCACGGAATTTGAGTATGACCTTTTCATCAGACCAGATACCTGTAACCCACGCTTTCGAGTTTGGTTCAACTTCACTGTTGAAAATGTAAAAGAATCACAGGTAAGTATATATTAATTTAAATATGTACAGCTTTAAACATTGATTACACCAGAATATCTTATATTTTCCTTCTAAAAGAAAAAAGATGCTGTCCAGGGCTTGTAACTATCAATTTGTTGTAAAATATGTTTTTGTCCTTTGAATGTTGGTAAGTAAAAGCAATTAACATTCTGGCTGGATATCACCATGCTTTTTCTGCTGTCTAAAACAGGTAATCATTACAAAGATAGCATAAGAATTACCACCTAATATTATTTGTATTGATAATGGCTGATGTATTCTAAATACACGTTTTTCTAATCTATATATGAAAACCAAGTCCATGATGTGTTCAAGTCTTAGCACTCAAGCCTTCGTTTAAAACATCTAGAACAAAGAGTTTGCATTCAAACAGATACTACTGTTGTGTCTCGTAACAGAAGAGAGGTAGTCTTTTTATGTGGGCCATGCAGAAAACATTTATCTTCAAATGTGAAAGAACTTTGATAGGAAACTGCTTCATCTACTTTTAAATAACGAATATTTTCATTAAAAAATGAAACCAGGACAATGAAAACACGATAAACAACTGGAGCAAGTAAGTATTTTTGTTAGTAAAAAAACAAGTGAAAGTAAAAAAAAATATTTTCACATTGGCAAGTCGACAAAGATTTATTTCCACTTTCCATATGTTCTTCACATCTTATTCTGGTAGTTTATTGTTTATCACAATCAGACTCTGATTTTTCACCTAATGGGTGGAAAAACCCCACACTTAGAGAAAAACTGGAGAATCTTGATACTTGTATTCCTCTGAGACTAATATCTTTATATCCACCACTGTACTATTCCTGTTACAACTAGAATCATGAAATTGTTTGTTTATCTTCCTGGAGCCTGATAGTTTATCAGACAGGCCCTTTCCCCTGTTGTGCCTTAGTCAACTATGATCAAATTATATAGTCATGAGATGAATGAGAATCTGTCTCAAGGAGGCAAAGAGATCTGGTAGAAAGATACAATATATATCTAGTGCTTACAGGATATTTGTTTTCATGGTTGTCTACATGAAAGAGAACAGTTTCACTATTAAGTTTGACTTGTGAGGTCTGTTTTTATAATGTGTCTTCCTATAATCTTTTTTTCATCTCTCCAATTTCCGTTAAAATGAGACCTGCATGAACGTAATCTAGTCTGGAACCTTATTTAGGTCTTTGTGCTAGCAGACATGGCAGTATTAGTCATTGCATCTCAGCTATATTAAATGAATTCTAGAAATTGCTATTTCAAATGTTCTGTGTAACCTGGTTTGTGCATTTTGATTATTTTTATTGCTGTAAAATAACAAAAACCATCCCATGCTGTATTGCTTAGAACTGTTGCACTAATGTGCAAGTAGCTTCTATCTCTTTACTGGCAGAAGCACATATCTTAATAACTCTATGTAACTAATTGTCTATATAAATTATACTTATTGTTGCTGTAACATATAGATAATGTGATAGGTAGACAGATCTTTGTGTTAACACATCTCAGGTCTGTTTTCAGCCGTTTAGATGAGGTTACTAAATTTACTAATATTTCATATTAGGTATATTAAATTACCTTCTTACTGTTCCTTTTCACTGTTTAAAAATCTTAAGTAGTTTACTTAGATTTAAAATAAAAAAATTGAGAATTTTCATATGGTAAGAGTCTCTTCAGCCTCGCTTAATATGTCACACTAAAGCTTTTATTCATAACGAAATTTATTTCAAATTTATCATGAGAAAACAAGCAACTTCCTTTCACTATCTGGCTTAGCAATCATCCATTTCATCTTTTTTCTGTTGCATCCGACACTGACATCTAAAAGTGGCAAAATGATAAAAAAAAAAGTGAATGAAAAAGGCAAGGTGGAAAGGCAAGAATGATACAAACACTGTATTTTTCATTTATTTTTCAGTTCAACTACTAGAAAGTAGTAATTTTTACAGTATATTTAGTGCACTGTGGTGTATTATGAATCTAGAGAGAAATATGAGGAGAAATCTTGGAGATATTCTTGTCAATCTCACTGTCCATGTGTTGTTCTGGTTTTTTTTTTATAGTGCAATTTTGTCTTAAACCATGGAGCTTTCACCACTTGTATTTGGAAACCTTTCCATAGACTCCTCTCACTAATACCGTTGCTTGATATTTTGTCTAAAACTTTTCTCTATTTAATCACTTTATTCGTACTTGTAATTCTGCTTAATAACTTCTCCTGATACAAAAAATCCTCTCCATCTTTGACTAACATGTACATATGATATCACATTCTTCAGCATTTATCTCTTATCCTAGCTGTCATGTTTGGTTCTTTCTGTCATGTATCTGACAGATCACTTCAGCTTGCAGTATTTTTCTGCTTTGGGACTTTTGGACTTTCATAAGTGAATCTTTCCAACCCATTGATAATTAGCCAGTTTCCTAGGGAAACAAGTCTTATATGATCACACAGACTATGTTACACTTGCTAGCCCAGATTTTTGTGTGGTTAATGATCTTTCTCCATTCCCTTCTCTCTCAATAGCTTTTTAACTCTTAGCCAATTTCAACCCCACTGGACAGGAATTCCTGTAAGTTTCGGGAAAGTAAACAGCCAGATGGGCAAAAGACCCCATTAGTATTCCCACTGGCAGAAAGGCTGTAGTATGAGATCATTTCTTATTCAACATCAGAGAATCCACAGAGGAGATGCACAGGAAAAAGTACTCATTGAAATTTGCATATTTAAGATAGCAGAGAATCCAACCATGAAATCCAAATCCATAGCACTTAACGGTTTTACTTCTTGCAGAACTTCTTTTATTATTATTCCTCTTCCTATTCCTACAAAATTTTCTTAATAATATGGAACTGGCATTTAACAGCCAATTCTGAGTTCACTAGCATGCCAGCTTACAGACAAGAGATTCTGGTCCCTTTGCTCTGTTGCTCTCATAGTATAGACAGCTGAAAACTGCAGCAGCCTTTTGTTACTTTGTCACTATGGAAACCCATACCTAATTTGTTGTTCACTATCGTACATAAGTCTTTTTCAGAGTGATTGCTTCCTTTCTTATGTTACACATGTGTTAGTTCCCTGTTGTACTTCACTAACAGGGGTAGGTAGAAGAACTGTTATGTAGCACAGCAGTGACAGCCAGAATTTTTTCAGAATTACTTTTAGAAATTTATGATAAAAGAAATTTATGATAAAATAATTTGATGTTTTTTGCTATATTACATTAGAACCAGTATAAATTTTCTTTCATGGGGAAACTGGTAATCAACCTCCTTTATAACTTGGACTTTCAACATCAACGTCATTTTGTTAGGCAAATCTTACGTTTTGTTTTTAGCAAGGAAAAATAAAGTAGATAATGGTTTACATTTATGGGTAGAAAGAAACATTATATAATATGCCTGTGAAGTGTAAAATTTGGCCTTCTGGTCTCCCCATATGGTTTCTGACTTGCAAGTCAGTTGGTCTGATAAGATCTGAACTGTGGATTCCTTTAGTAATTTGTTCAATAAATTCAATTAACACCGGTATGGGAACAAACAACAGAAAAACTCACAACTGATGTATTCTGTGTAAGGACTGTAATCATGCTATGATTACACTTACAATAACCTTGAAAAGGAGAATGAAGAAAATAGGATTTTCTGTAGAACACCCATTCTGATGGGCAAAGCCACCAATTTCTCTAATTATACATCTATCACAGGCTACTGTCTATTTCTGGACAATGCTCCTTATTGGGTAAGGTTTTTTTCCCATTAATTTTAACTATGGCCTCTACAACACTGTCTGTGATTTTGCTAACCTTCTTTGTGAAACTGAAAACTGGATGAACAAATGTCACATCTAGTTTGCATTTCAAGTATTTTAAATAGACAGTGCTTCAGATGCACGATTGCTTCTGAGCTAGAATGTCATTAAAGGTGTTAGAAGCAACAGTGATTAATTTGAGAACTAAGGAAAAAAAAAAGAAATGTGTGTACATGTGATAAATTATAAAAAAGAACTTGCAAGTATACCTCAGAAGATTTTACAGTGAAAGTAGTAATTATTTCATTTTGGGGCCATACTTAGGAATATTAGTTAAGGTGTAGACCATCAGTGTTCCAGATACAGTAGCCATGGTAGGGAAGGATGATCTCTGTACTGGCAAATTTACTTCTGCTGAATTTGAGAAGAGATAAGAGTTGAATGCAGCAAAGTGATGAAAAGATGAAAAATATCTTTGAGGTTATTAATTATTCTAAAGAACAGCAGCCGTATTATACCAATGCACATTTAGGCTATACAATCTATTTTGTACGTGTATGTACTCTGAACAACTCTGCTGATGAATCATGCTCAGAAGTGATATTTTCACTGAGATTAAAAAAGAATTTCCAACATAAGGGTTTTCCTAATAGTGCCAAATTTTGTTCAGTAAGTGTTGATAAATACATTAGGAGATCTCCATCATAAAGATACTGACAAAACATATTGAGAAGGAGAGAGGAAAAAATTGGATATTTGGCAAAGGATTTGATCATTATCTATAGTTAGGAAGTAAACCAAGGTTAAAATCAAAGAATCAAATGTTATTTACTTAGAAGGCATTCTATCTTTTCTAATTCAATTGCAGCTGGATTGAGAATAGAATACTGATTCAAGTTTTCTTGTTTTTCTTATGTGTTTCTGTGGAGCAGGGCATAAGATAACTTAATTTTCTTTAGAAGTTAAACAGGATGCCAAGTTAAGACAGTTAATATATTTGGACATTATAAGTTCACAGAGATCTTAATAATAGTTTATTCTCCCTCCCCCACAGAATAATTTTAAAAAAGAATTAAAAAAAAACCACAAAACAACAATAACCAAATTGCAATGTGTACAATCTTTAGTTTATTTTTCATTGTATTTTCAGTATATATTCATCACTGGCACTGGGCTTTTTAGTTTTCTCAAGTCTCTATTACTGTCCTAAAACAACCTGGAGATCATTATTGCAAATGTTTTTTTACATATATATCTGCATACCTTTAAAACATGAGACAGGCTATTTTGAGTGCATTTTGACATCTTTTAGGTAACTGCATTTAATACAGGGTAAGCAAACTATATTTTTATAAAACATATGCCGTTCAGCTCGGGGGAGCGGGAGTGAAGGAATGACATAGCCAGATTCGTGATACAAATTTTGTAAGATCTTATAGGACTGTAGCATGTGATATATGGATCCATTACATTTGTTATGAGAAGGGCTTGAATTATCTGAAATGTGTATTAGAAAACATAATGGATTATTTTGAAGGAGCCTCAGAACTTCTAAAAAGTAGTTTCATTGATCTTTTCATTAGAAAGCGTTTTAATGTTGTTGTAAGTTGAAAGTGCAAAGTGCTTAGGGTTAGATGATATGTATAGTAGTAATTGAAGTAATTATTTACTGAAGAAGCCACATGAAATGTTAATTAAATAAGAAACAAAACAATGACATTTGAAATAAATTTTATGTTCATCTCAACAATAAAAAACAAGAAAATCAATTGAACATTCTGCAGTTCTGAAGAAAAATAGTTTTTCCATTTTTGAAACTTGTGCCTATGTTGGTCATGTATAAAATTAAATTTGTAAACGATGGTTCTTCCAAGTTGGAATCCTTTCAAGTATGCATAATTTTATTTTGGATCAATAATGTTGTTGTGCTCGTAATAGGTTGAGGTTGAAGTTTTGTAAGTTCAGTACAGTGTGCATGTCTATGAAATTATCCGAAATTGTCATGACTTGTCATCTTTTGAAAAGTTACAAAGTTTAGTAAACACAGACAATATTCAGTAAAACAACTGCTGTCCAGATGAAATTCTCTCCTGGCATGACAGTGTTAAATTCATAAACTTTTCCAAGTGTCACTAAGAAAATTTTAGATGCCAGTGTTTTCTAATTACTGCAAACATACTGTGTGTTTGAGATATTACTCTGGTTTATGCTTACAGGAGACTAATGGCCAGGTGTGTTTAATTTCCTAGTATGATGGCATCTGTCACTCTAAATGTCAAAAATATGTTATAAATGCCATAAACAAAATCAGCATTATGTCGATCTTGATGTCAGTGATGTGACATGCTTATTTTCTTTCATTTTAAAAACTTTATGATTAAATACCTCCTTTTTTATTTCCAATCTTAATTTTCTTTCATGCAAATCTGTTTAACTCTTTTTATAAATGGAAAGTGTTTATGTTAATGTTGTCATTGCAATGTTTCAAGGGGGCTTGTAAGAAAGATGGAGAGAAACTTTTTATAAAGGCATGTAGTGATGGGAGGAGGAGTAATGCTTTTAAAGTAAAAAATAGTAGATACAGATTTGTTATATGTAAGAATTATTATTATTATTTTTTCATTATGACAGTGGTAAAATCCTGAAACAGTTATATTATAAGAAGTTGTGTTTCTCATCCTGGGAAATTTTGAAGACAAGACTGGATGGGGCTTTGGGCAATCTGTTCTCATGAAAGATGTCCCTACCTGTAGCAGGGGAATCAGGCTAAATGATCTTTAAATGTTATTTCCAGACCAAACCATTCTACGGTTCTAGAAAGTGAAGCTAGTGCTGAAAAATTGTAGAAAATTGTTTTCTTTTTTCTGCCAAGAAAGTCTAAGAAAGGAATGATATTTTGTAGAACACAGTTAGCTTAGAAATAGTTTGGAAAGAGCACTGAAGCAACCAGTGCTATGGCAGTGATTGAATGAGTCTATTAAGCATATGCCTCTAAGAATCCTCTATTCTGCATTTTAAGTGTTAGAGATGAAATGAGAGCTAGATCCTGCAGCCCATTTCCTTCATCATTGTTTTATGCTAGTTGTGATTTTAGCATGTGAGCCTAGTATTGGGTCATTGTGCCCAGAGTGTCTTTGCGTTTCTGATACAATAAATGAGGGGAAAATCAGAAAAAACTTGAATTCTGGTGTTGTGAGAAGTAAACCCTTCACTATAGTGAGCACCAATAGCCTCCATCAGAGTAATAAGTACTACATGATGCAGTAATATCACTCTGTTTTGTTGGAAAGAGTGTGTATTTGGGAAACCCATTTAGCTAGTGGAGATTCACTCACCATTCACCAACCAGCAACTCATTTTCAGTCCAAGTATTTCCACATTTTTTTCAGTAAGTTTTGTGGAAATCCAGTCATGACTCAGGACTTGTGAATTCAAATCATATTGCTCTTGGATTGCACAAGAAAACCACAAGCAACTAGTTCTACTTTTAGCTGAAGTAGCCTTTCTCATTAAATAATGGAAACTTCTTCAATGCATATAGTGACAAGGACTACAGCTCTGGAATGCGGGTCTGGAACTGCTCTGGAAAGCTGAGGGATATTTGTCTAATAATGAAAAAAGATGGAAAAGCAGCCCACTTGTTCTTGCTGTATTGTGTCCTGTATCACTGATTCTCATCCATCTTTCCACTTACAGCATTGTTGTCTTGTATCGTTTTTGTGGAAGTTAGAAATGGAATCATATTCACATAGCAGGTCAAGCTAAGGATACTTCTAGTCTGGTACCCTCACCTGGACAATGTCCAGTTGCTGATGCTTAAAAAATATACTATTACGAAGTAGGAAAATATAAAGTAATCCTCATTTTAAACACCTCTGTCAGCAGTATAGGTAGAACTGATCTGTGCACATTGCACACGTTGCAGGAGAATTCTGGTTACCTGCTGGCCAGCCTGATGGCTATTCATCATGCTGTGTTGTGATACCACAGAGTTCCCACCCTTCTAAATGATCAGAAGTCACCAGAAGTTGGCTCCAGATTATTTTGAGCAGGGGCTGTTGGATTCTGTGAAATATTTCATGTCTGTCTAACTTGATTGTATATTTTGTGAACTTGAAGCAATATTCCTACAGGTTAATTACAAGGTTTATATAGACTATTTTCTTTTTTAAATGTGCTGGTTAATATTCAGTGTCATTTTTTTTTCCATTATGAGAAATAACGGATCAGGTATTTTGTTCTATTGATATATTTCTTATAAACATACAATTGATTTGTCAAATTCTGGAGATAGTAAGCTATAAGTTATGCAACTTCAAAAAAAAAAAAAAAATGCAGGGAGGAAAGAAAACAAATAGCCCCTGATTTTATAGCTATTATTTATTTTTACATTAATTGAAACTGGAAGTTACCTCTGCACAGTATAGGTGACAAAGATATTACAATAAATATAATTAAATCAGTTTTTTCTAAAGCCAAAAATCCTTAAATCTTCCTTTGAAGAAACTGTGAAGTCTTTTTTTGGGGAAAAAAACCAACAATTTTTTTGCTTTGGGAGATCAAGAATAGCAGTGGATTTACATATTGACTCCCCCCCCTCCAACCCTCCCCAAAAACAGAACCGCTGGCTATTTAGTACGAAATATGGTATCACCAACTGATTATAATTATAATGGTGGTGTATATTTGCACTGGTGTAAGATCTGGCCTGTAAGCCTTAAATAGCCAATGTCTGCTTATACATGTCTGCTCATGATGGCTCTAATTTTTTTTTTTTTTTTTTTTTTTTTTGCAAATTGAGAAGCTCTATGGAAGCTTCTAATTTTCATACTGGTGCTACTGTGATGAACTGCAGCTCATTACTGTAAACTGATGGCAGCTGTTAATAGTGTTACAGGCAGACACTTTTTATTTAAGGGAAACATTAGCCAGTAACTGGTAGATTTCTGACACAGTATTACATAAAGCTTCCTGTTAGGAAGGAGAGAAAAGAGAAATGGATTTGAACCCATTAGTATCAGAATTACGTGTCAAAAAGCTAGAGCAGAGTTCAATTTATTTCTGCAATAAAGTGTAAGCTAGAGATTGACTTGACAATTATTTTACCTTACATTGCCCTGGTTGTTCTGAGATGACTATTCCAACATCAAATCATCTTGTTTGGACATCTTTTACTAAATAACGTGCTAGTCTAAATATGCATTATGTTATGTTGTAGCTAAAACTCAGAAGGCTTTTCAAGAAGAAATGAGTTTTTTATTACTGTTTTTACTAAAGAATGCATATACAGTGGAACGTATTCAGTGTAGATTTAAAACAACTCCAAGTGTTTCTGTGAAAGCTGGTGAATGTTGCTGACTGTAGTTTACATTATCATTGGAAGGATAATCTTTCTGAAGCTTTTAGTAGATTGGTATAAGCAATATAAATAATCTGCCCCAAACTTATGTTTTCTCTAAGCTTGCTACTGTATGAGATTGCTTCTGTTTGCTGTTTTCCCTAATAATATTCCAGTGTAAATGACAACAAATTAACCACTTTCTCACTAAAATTTTTAAATGTGAGAAGGGCATTCTTATCAACATTCTTGTGTTTTTTATGTGTTTAGCTTCTAACACTGAACTCTAACACTGTAGACCATGAGCTCAAACCTTAAAAGGCTTTCCTTGGAATGTTGAATCTGACTGTTTCTCCTATAATGAAATGCTGATTCTCTACACAATGTTTCTAGTTGTATAGAATATTTTTTTGTTTTGTGGAGGCTTGTTTAGTGTGCTTGTACAACCCTCTGAAAACTCATGTGATGCTTCATACACAAGATTATTATTTTTGTGCACTGAGATATGGTTTCTCCTTGCAGGATTTACACACTTTAGTGCACGACTGTCAGAAGTGATGCAGGAAGTAGAATGTTGCTTATACTGCATCGTCTTGTGTGTTTGTATTCTGTGCAGTTCCGTGGGCAAAACTAATCCCAATGCTTGAGGACTACAGAATATTGTGGGATTTGTGGTAGGACATGTTTGCTCCTTAAAACTTGATATTGAGTTCCTTGTGTTAGATTAGAGTTGCCTCAATAGCCAGATTAAACAGTATATCCTTCCAGCAGGCGTGTGGAATGGCAATTCCATGGGTTTGGAATAGCTAGGATTCAAGTATAATAGCTGTTCCCTGTGGGTTGTGTCCTCCCCATGGCTGCAGAAGGAGAAAACAAATTTATGTGAAGCAGAGGCTAATACAGCTTCCTACCTAAGTAAACCATTATTTTACATGAATTCTAGCTGTTTTTATCACAAAACTAATTTGAGTAATATATATTTATTTTATTGATTTAAAGTCTGCTAACTATAAAAGCCTGCAGAAAGAGACTGTATGCATAGAGGAAAAGATTTTCTTTTTGCCAAGAATATCTCATGCATAAATACAAATGAATATTTTAAATGTAAATGTTTGGTTAGATTAGTCTTCAGAGACGCATATTGATTTCTGTTGTTACCCTTCAGTGAGATTTAATGTAGATTACCAGGAAATCCTTTCCAAGCACATACTGGAAAAAAAAAAAAAAAAAAAGGAAAATATTTCCTTGACAGTCAGTGAAAAGAAACAGAGTAAATATTAACAAATTAACTGTGTTTACTCCACCATCCCTACTGGGAGTGTCTTTCAGCTTTTTAAAAAATTACTCACTTGATGCTTATCACATAGAGGTTCAAATTGTGGTTGATGTGCTTGGAAGAAGGTTTTCCAATTCATGGCTCAGTGAAAGGAAAGCTTCAATGTTCTTGATTTTTCCTTTTTGCTCTATGTGTAGAGTTGTGGCTCTCTTACCGTAGCTGTAGAAATAACGTAAAAGTTGTAGTTGAGACTATTGTAATGTGCAATAATTTGGATCCCATGGTGTTGGAGGTCAAGTTCAGTACTAAAGTATGTTCTATTCAGTTCTCTAATAAGCCTTGTATTCAGAAATTTTTGAATGTTTCATTGGGTTTGATAATTAGGGATTATAGTAATTTTACACTTCAGTGGTTAAATACACATATTGTTGAAGAAATAAGATACTTTTTCCATATTTTTTTCTTCTTTGTTATTTAGATGTTACAAAGTGTTTGAACAATTCAATTAGTCAGAATAGGAACCCAATAGTTTTCTTCCACGATTTATATAATTTTATATTTATCTATAAGAATGTATCAATTTTAAGTCAGTCACTTTTAGTATTTTCAAATACTTACTAGAAGATTTGAGACTCAGGAATTATTCTTAGATCACTTGGATAGAACTTTGCAAAATGCATCTGGCAAAGCAGGAATTTTCCCCCTCTTGTTCTCCCAAATTGGAAGCTTTAGATAAAGCCATTTGAATTAAAACAAAACCCAGGCAGATACAAGGAGTCTTAATATTATCTTTCAACTCTTATTTCTGCTAGTTATGGCCATTTGTGTAGTAGGGTTATTTAGTTTGCAAGTAATCCATAGTGTTTTATATAAGAAATGGAATCATTCATATGTGAGCGTAAGAGCTATAAATATATGATGCAACCAGGTACAAGCAGTATCCCATAGCAGAAAATGAGTAAGAAAACAGCTATAACAAGCAAATGCAGACTGTTGTAGGTCAGTTGTATTTTTATTGGTACTGATTGATTAGAAATTAAAGTTATTTTAAAGCTTACATCGTGTTTTTGTCTGGACAGTACTGTTAGCTTTAAGTGTTGAACCTTGATATTTATTATCATCTACATCAACAAATCCTAACAAATCATATGACAGCTACAAAATGTAGCAATTTTGGTTTTCTTGACAGTGCTATTGCTAACTTTCCTTTGTTTTTTTGCGAATGGTTTCAAAACTATTAATATCACTTCACATAAAGGACTGTCAGTGATGGAGGAGGTGACACTGCAACACTCCTGTACATTACTGTATTGTAATAAGGTTAAATCACGTGTCCTGTGCTCCACATTGCTTACTGTATAGAATAACAAACATTCAGACTTGTTAGCAAAACTGCTTCTGTTATTTCAAAGGAACAGCGATGCTTGTAGTTGTATAAGGATAGTTGTAAAATTACAAATATGAAAATTAAGCATCTATGTATTTGTATGTTCTCAAAACATTTGGGAGCACTTGGAATTTGGCTTTTATTATGATCTCTTTCAGTTGTACTTAAGGAAACAAAGCAGAAAGACTTTAGGAAAAATATTAGTCTTTGTGGTAGAACTGGCTTTATAAAAAGTCAGCCAAGCAGAGGCTTTTAACATAATTTTCTCCTGACTTAAAACAATCTGAATTTTATCACTTTATCAAACTGCATTCCTTTGCATGAAGTATGTGCAGGAGATACTTCTGAATTTGCATTTTCATTAGATTTAGCATTCAGCACCTAATGCCATAAATTTGTTTTTGAAACTCTTTAATTCCCCTGAGTGTTCCAACATATTGAATGCTATTTGCTTTGTATTATGTTGGCAGCAAATCTGCAGTGAAAATGCTGTCAATATATATTCATAGCTAACATTGTTAACTAAAAGCAATATTGTTTTTCTATTGTAAGCTGTCACAAATGTTTGGCACCCTGTTGTGCAAGCCAAAAATATGTCAAAGAAAGGAATGAACATTTCTGAAGAAAAGTGCAGTGATAGTGTCAAATTTTCTACATTGAAATACTTTTCTGTTTGTACAGACCTTTACATTACTATGAAACACAGTTTTTAAGAATTCTAAGGTTAGGATATTGTGAGAGCATGCATGCTGTTAGAGATATTATGTGACATGATAGGAGCACAGTAAATGATACAGCTATTTCACTTTCCAATGCAGTACTAATCGAGCTGTAAATTCTGTTCTATTAAACAGATTATTTTATTAAAGATGTACTATTTATGGAAAATGAATGGAACTTTAAAAATACATTCAGGTATAGTTATTTTTATTGTGTATAATTAACTGCAAAGTTTTTAAACATTTCTGTAGTTGTTATCCTTATCTTTGTGTAAGTTGCACTGATTTGTTTATTAGATTTTTTTTACCCTCAAGCATTCATTCTCTTCTAAAGAAACCAGTATATTTTTGTGTCTGCATGCACCTCTTGCCTAGGAACATCTCAGAACAAAGTACTTCTGTGAGTAGCAATAGGTGTAAGAATAAAAAGAATAATCTGTCTACCACACAAATAGCTGTGGTAATGCTAATAAATAATAAATGCCTATAAGTTAAAATAAGACAAATTGAAATCTTTTATGCTACTTTTGCAAATATTTTAAAGTACTTTTGACCTAGGCAATGTAAATTGAACTTCTATGTAGGATAGTAAAAAAAAAAAAAAAAAAAAAAGGTGCAATGAGGATTGCTTGCTGTTAGGTATATTACAATCGTTATCTGCACAGAATTCAGCTAATAATAGGGAAGAACACTGAAAAATGAAAACTTCAGCCCTGTGTATGTCTTTCACTGAAAAGGTAACTTCTCTTCCATCTTTACTAAGGTGAAAATATTAATCCACAACTATCCTCAAAGAGTCTCATTTGTGATTCCTTTTGTCAGCCCTTAGAAACCAGTGTCATTTTTGGAATTTACCTAATCATAAGGTCATGTATTTGGGAGATGTTTTTGGGAGAACCTTAACACATTGAATGTTCAATAAAGTGTCGAAAAAAATCCCTTATATATTCTAGTCTGCTGTTCAAGTACAATCCTTGGTAAGTCTGGTTGACCACTTCTTTACACCCAGCAGTATACTGGTGATACATACTAATGTGCATTGTCTTTTATAATATTGGCATGTATCCCAAGTACACTGATTTAGCTACATGCTTCCAATAATAATTTAGTTATTCCTTTCAGCTGATTTTACCATTCTACTTTATAGTAATCTCTGCTTTCTTATGCAGTTTACAAGGGGAATTTCTACCACAAGTGATTTCACAAAGTCTCTGTTATGGAATCACGATTTTCACACATTCTTTGAGAATGACAAAATAACAGAAGTTTCCAATGACTTCAGTGAGATTAATAAAATACAGTCAGCATGTTGGAAAATTGGCCATTTTATTTGCTTGCACAATCTTCTATACGTTCACTAATGTACTTTCAAATATGACTGCAGAAAATTCAAAGCTTCCTGCAGTGATAATGGAACAACATATGACAGTAGCATAATTGTGGTGTACACAGCAAATATTTAAACATCAGGAGACATTTGAAGTAAATACCTTTAATGTTGTTTTGCTTTTTAGTCTCCAGCAAAGAAAGTTAGGAGAGACATTTTCTCAACCTGTTTAGAGCCCACCTTTCTGGGATCATATTCCTACATTCATTTTGAGAAGAAAATCACCCACCTATAACTTTAGTACTTCAAGAGAAGAGCATTCATCAGTAATCACTTTTTCTCTTAGAAACTGTCTACACAATACATGCAGTAATGTGAGGCACAAATTAGAGAAATAGCAGAAACATAAAGGCACTTAGAGATGGCTCTCTTTACAACTGGTGCCTGTGACTTAGTCCTACAAACTTCTACGAGAAAGACAATACTTACTATTCACTTTCCAGGGAAAGTCATAGGCTTTAACCACCTCAAAATTTTTTTTGTCTATGTGTAATCTTGACGTGGACTGAGGGGACAACTGCATCCATGCAGGGGGACTCCCAATACTTCCTAGAACAGTGTAGGTGACCATGTCAATAGATGAGGTTGGCCAGTGCAAATGAGGATGACAAAAATCAGAGCCATGAGCATGTGGCATTACGTGAAGCTGGTAAAGTAAAATGCACTGTGTGTGCCATCTCTAGTAACTTAGTTTTGTTTATTGTAACAGCCAGCATGGTGTAACTTAAAGACAGAGAAGTAAAACTAGGGCTTATTCACTTACAGACATAACATCCACTTCATAGACAAAGGAATAGTAGGTTCTGTTTTTTCACAAAAATAAGAATATGTCATTAACAGTAAAAAAGACACCAATCTATGATTAAATAGACTATAACTTTGCATAGCTACTTTCATTTCTGCATCAAGAATGTAAAAAAAATCTAGAAAATATCTTCATTTTCAAGAATTATATGGCAATTGGAAAATGAAATTGGTGCTGAGAGACTTTAGAAAGTGGGAAGTAGATTTTTTTCAATCATTCAGCACCTGGGTTTATCATGTCTAATGAATATGCTTGTGTACTATGGTAGTCAAGAGATTCTAGCAGAAGCAGGCATTTCTGACTATCACATATTCTGTACAGTTTTAATTAGGTTACATCTTTTACCTGACTTTCCTACTAATGTCCAAATTACTGACCATATTGAAAAATAGTGTTTTGGTATCTTAGAATTTACTCCATCAAATAATGTTATTGAGCTCTTAGAATTTGTTATAGCTTCTATTGAAATGAATAGGAGTCATTACTTTTGGTGCAACCTACATACGTATTGTTCAGGACCATTTTCACTATTTTTTTTTTTGTTTTGCTGTTTTGTTAGATAAAAATTTGATGCTGTACTGAGAATGAAGATGTATACAACAAGCTATTGTGTGCAAGTCTTTGTTTCTATATCTTGTCCACATGCATTTCTTGTTCTTTGTCTATTACCCTTGCATGAAAAAATATAAATATTTCTGTTTTATAGTGTTCAGTTTAGCTTTTATGAATGATGGCCTATTGCCAGTGTCCCTTTGGAGAAGTGACGGCACAGAAATGAGCAAGACACTTCTAAACTTTTTCTGGTAGTTAAATTTATGCTTACCTGTTGAGGTATTTATATGAAGACTTCTCTGTGATGTGTTACCCTCTTTTTCTACTGGAAGGAATGACTCAGAATTATTCTGTGGGTGGCTATTGCTGCAGTGGAGCACGAAGACTAAGAAATTAATAAAGTAAATAAGAAAGACAGTAAATATAGACCAAAACATCCTCATTTACTGTTAGAAATCAGAGAGGAACAGTATTAAGGTACATAGATGAAACAAACCAGCACTTATCCTCAGTGAAATCTATAAAATGTCTTCGATTGCTCAAGGGATCTTTAGATACAGCATTATTTTCTCTATCTTATGGATGACTTGACCACCTCCGCTATGAATTTTTCATGATTTTCCTGACCCAGCAGCTCTTGCCTGTGGAGAGAGTAATACAGTATTGATTTGGGTGTTAGGTTTCTGCCTTTTTTTTGCCACAACAGGATTTTTGTAGACTAGAAACCTCAATCCCTGATTACTCATTAGAGACTTGAACAACTTTTCTTAGATTTGGAATGTAAAAGGAGAATCACTGAGTTATATTGTCATAGGTAGCCTTTGTAGTGGAATTCCATCTCATCTTGATAATTAGTGTTGTTGCTATTAAACTTTCCTAATTGAATTGGCAGTACTAGGCCTTCAGATTGAAAAGATACTGTTGTCTGTTTAACAATTAGTGTATTTGCAGCAGAATTATGCTGGTGATTGTGATTAGTTAGAAGCATACTGAAAACCAGTAGAATAAGTAGGGGTCTGTCCTCCTGCATTCATCCTGGCATTGATGTCTTAGTGACTTATTTTCTATGCTTCTCAAGCATATTAGAACATTGAAAAGAGGCCATAATGTTGCGATTTCTCATTTAAACTGTTTTGGTTTTTTTAAATAAAAAATCCATATCTTACATCCTCTGAAAACTTACTCGCAGCATTGCCATGGAAACAAGATTTTTTAAAAGGGACTTAACTGAAATTTAGCAGCAGTTTTTATTTCTTTGTGATTCATACTTCATAAAAATGCAAATGTCAGACTAATACATGCTTTACCTTAATATTTTATACTACCATTTAGCCTTAATTGGTCTAATGTTTTTCTTAATTAAATTTTGAGCATCTTTGAATGATTTCGAAATTGTACTGTGGACCTATCAAGCTTTAAATTTTGACTGTGTGACAAACATTTAAGATATTGTCATAGAGGAAAATCAATCATTTCAACCTGTAATCACAAGCACAACAAAAGATTTAGAAGATCTAAAAAGCCTTTTGTCCTTCTGGGAAATTTCTTGTCCTTTGTAATCTTCATTTCTAGTGAAGTATCGTAAGGCAAAAAGCATCATTTGTTTCTTTTTCACTTTATTCCATTCTACAATGGATTATTGGATAAATTTTGTTGTTCTCTTAAATAAAGCTTTTATTCATAGATACCTTCAGAGGGATATTTTGATTATCCAAAGTCACAGCTTGTACTTTGGTATACACTCATATCAATAGATGTAAACATGCTACATAATCTGAACATTTTCATTAAAAATGAATATCAAGACCATTAGAGTGGACAATGACCAAGATTGAAATGCAGTGTTGATGTAGAAAGGCAAGCCAATGTGCTTTTGCTTTCAGTGTGCTCTGTTGAAAGAAACTGAAGTACAGACTGAGTATGACTTTGAAATTGTTTAACTTTAGCTGGCTTAAAAAGTAGGAAGGTAGAAATGCATTATGATAGAAGACTGTTGTATCTGTATCTCATATTCCTAAAGAAATATACTGTTGCCTTTGAGGATGTGTATATAGTCTTTTAAAGTAGTGCCACAAAAAGTGTTTTGAAATTTAATCTTTCTGAAAATTTAGATATCAGAAGTTTTACTGCAATGTCTTTTTTAAATGAAGAGGATTTTGGGCTACTGTTAATGGTTCTGCTTGTTTGCAAAAAGTTAGGAAACCAGCTATTTTCCTTATTCTTTTTTGGCTATTACAGACTAAATATTTATGTGAATCTTATGAATAAATGCACTTTTTAAAAACATCGTCATGGTAGATTTACATGAGCAAAATTCCAAAATGTATGGAAGGTGAAAATCAGTTCCTTTAGTTCTTTATTTTATACATGTGTATTGTCCACACAAAGCAACTTACACAGTGTTGTAGCTACACTAGTTCTTCACTGGTGAAATAAGAATTGGTCCATTACTTAAATAAGACAGCCACTTAAAACCAGTTTCTTTTCTATGATTGTATACTCAGCTATGCAACCTTAAGAGTTTGTATTACTAGTAATAGAAATTTTTAAAAAATGGTGTCCACCAATGCACTCACTCAGAAATTGCTTGTGCAGTACTTATGGACAATAGATGATACAACATTGAACTGTAAATAATCTACATTTTCTTTTTTCTTTGTATTTTAACATGTTTTGAACATGTCAATCAAGCATAAGATTAATGTAAAATTGTTTTACTGAAGAAAAGTGTAGTCACATAAAACGCAGAAATATGAAAGCTTTTTCCTAATTGATGTAAATTTTATATTAAAAAACTATCTCTAACTTACATCCTTTATCTTAGTTTAGATTTGCTTTACACCTACTCAAGATTTACAAACATATGCATTTTCCTCTCTCTACAAATATCTTATTGGGATTATAAGAGTTGTAGATTTATGCTGAGTGATGAGAGTCAAACTGTATTTGAAGCTAAATTTTATGCTAATTTTCACTGAGATTAAGCAGCATTAAATATTTATAACAACTTGCTGGGAAAGAGGTAAGTTTTCCCATCAGACAATGGTTACATGAATTTGACCACTCAGTAGGGTCTGTGGAAAAATGTTTTAGGTATATTTATAATGTTTAGTGCAAGTGAAAGATAAGCGTGTTTATTCTGAAGTTGTCCATTATTTAAATACATGAACACATCAAACAAACGTATCATCACTGTCTATTCTACAACTGCATTTAAAAGCTCAGAAACATGTTGGTCAGGTTCCCAGGGCTGCCCACTCAGATTTAGATGAGTGTGTATAAAAGCTTTCTGTTGTAAACACAGCAAGTCCTACAGTCTGAGCAGTGTGTTTGCCCATTTTTACATGCTCAGCTTATGTACATCCTTTTTAGGATTAATGCTTGACATTCAAGACTAGTTGTACTTACCACAGTGAAAGATAAAATTCTTCAATATTCAGACACAAGTGTGCATTTGCAGGAATAGTAGTAGAGAACCAAAATAAACATACTGAAAACTAATCAAATCTGGCTTTTGTAGTGAAACAAGCAAATAGTATTGTTCAGCAGTGTATCTACAGACACTGTTGCTAGCATATTAATATCACACCTAATTGACACTGTTCCTATTTATGGTTTGAGCATGGTACTACTTGCAAAATTCAGTTTTCTTTTTTAAGTCCTTGTTTCGGCAAAGTTGAGGCATGTTCTTCCAAGTTCCTGTTTTACTTAAGATACATATTGGCAAACTTTTGTTTTAAATGTAATTGACATGAATGTGTTTAACAATTAGTCTTGAGTTCCTCATCTTGTAGTCCTTGAGTGAATTCAGAATATGTATTTGCCTGTAAAAGAGCAAATGATCAGACTCAGTGCTTGTTATCACATATAAAACTGGAAAGGAACATAATTGTTTCACTTTCCTATGTCCTCACATGTGTGCATTCGGTTAGTTGTACGTAATATATTAACTTAAACAGTTTCATTTTCACTTTGCTTTATAAGAAGAAACTGAGGGGTAAAGAAAAGTTAATGACTAGATTGTGATCTCTTTCTGAAAGGCACACTTCTAATTTTCACTTTGAGTAGCATAAGGGCAGAAAACACATTTCTGATAGATTTTAGTAACTGCACGTTATTCAGAAAAAAAGTTCTCAATGTGGGAAAACAGTCATTTTGATTTCAGGTGCTCGTGTGATTCCTACATTCCAAGGTATAATGGAACAGCTGTAAACAACAGGATATGCAAAGATGTCTCCAATCTGTAGAGTTCTTAAAAAAACAAACAAACCCAGAAAAACAAATAGACAGTAATGATTGCTACCATTTATTTTAAAATTTGTATTACTAAGCCAAAAATAGCACGGACATTACCAATTTGATGTTCTTTTTCTATTTTGATTCAAAGTATAAGGAAAACTAAATGCAGTTCAACCAGCATGTTGCTTGATATAATTTTTATTTTTGTGGTATTGTTTTTCTTGTCCCTAGAGAAACCCAGCATTATTGGGTTTGGATATCCAGGCCTGTTTGCATGGGCTTATTGAACGGTAAGCAGTTGCTTTGCCTCCATGAGGGATTCCACTTACCAACAGCAGGATCATAAAAAAAAGTGCAGAAATTCAGTAGTAACACAATATGTGTTACTACATCTACTGTGTATACTACTGTATGAACACAATAATGGATGTGAAAGGAACTTCTAACTTAGAGAGTTCAGTGCTTTGTTCTATCAAACAGCGCTATTGCGCTCTTTGTATCTCTTGTAGTTTCCATAGAAAGAAATAGGAGTTATTACTTTCAGAGCATCCTATGTATTCCTATACATGCTGATAGCATCAAATCATTTTAATGTGTAGCTTTTAGTGAGAGTAGCAATTAAACTTATAATGACTTTTATTTCTAAATGTTGCAGTAATTAAAGGTGTTACCACAATAATGAAAACAAGACGTTTCACCAAAAAAAGCTGAAGACTATATCTGAAAGCAATACATTTTATTTTGTAAGTGCTCTTATAGTTGCATGAGTCTCCTAGTTCAAGTTTCTGTGTGTGCTTTTAAAGGTTCACATAAAATAGTAGATGTAGACTTTTAGTCTCTTAAGCTTGTTTAGAGCACTAGAATTCTACTTGAAGGGAGCAGTGCAGAGCCAGGACTGTACTTTAGTTTGATCAATACATTCATTCTTCCATTAATATCAACTCTGGTCTCAATGTTATGAGATATAAATAAAATATTAATGCACATAATTTGTGACCTCGTATTTTCCTTGGGTAGCCCCAGAGCAATAAAGCATTGGTAGAAATAAAGCTGTAAGCATGGCTGCTGCAGAAGGATAATTTCAGATTAGTATTGAGTAGGAACTGTATCAAATATGGGAAATCTGTGGAATGTGGTTCTTTTCTCATAATACTAGGTTTTAGTTGTTTAGTTTTTCTGTGTGAATCCTGAGACCACACAAACACATTATAATCAGTAATAGTTATTTATAATCTTCCACTACAATTCCTAGAAGTCTCACTTTTCAAACTGCAGTGCACTGCAGTCCACCATTTTGTTTGTTTGGAATGGTGATCTGAGTAAAAGGCTGATCATAGTAGTATTATAACAACTACCAGCATTTTCCATCTACTGGTTAGTCAGCTAGTCAGGGATTGATAAATAAAATATTCTTAGTCAAAGACAAATATCGTATCAGATGCATGAAGAGAAAATAGAAATAGACAATGCAATTCTTGTTTAGCAGCCTAAATAATGCCAGTGAACAACTACTTTTTAGTGACATACTACAAAAAAATAAGATAGTACTGTATGAAAACTAGTCTTTCTGCCTGTCCTGCAATCTTGAAGTCTATATTACGTCAAGATAAATCAGAGAGTGTTAATAGATAGAAAACTTGCAAATATACTGCCTAATAATACAATATAATGCTTTATGTGTCTGTAGGGTGTGGGAAAGTGTCTACCAAAAATGTGCTAAAGGGAAAAACCTGACTGGCCCAAATATTTGGATAAATTTCCGTTTTCTATAAATATTGTTGTATATGTGGCTATAATTTACTTGACCTTTAAGATTTCTTAGAATAGCAAGAACTAAAGATAGGACAGAAATATAAGCTGTTTTTTTTTTTTTTTTGAGACCCAGTGAAAATTACCACCTAATCAGAGGAGAGAAAACTCTAGTTCATGCATCAGCAAGTCTAAATTTGATAGTAACATTTAATATTCTTTACCACACTGAAGCATTATGTCTTTGTGGTCATACTCACTCTGTATTCCTCCAAGACTGAAACTTTATTTGGTAATGATAATGTTCAATGATATACTGATGATCGTTTTTCCAGTTATTTTTTACAGCTTTTTAATTTTTTCTTTTTTTCGTTCTTTCCTCTACTGTTGGTGGTCAGAAATTCCACAATTATGTTATAAAGGAAAATATTCACTATTTTAGCTTTACATTCAGTGGTAGACTTTCTGCAGTGATAAACTGTGCTGGCAAAATTTTAAATCTTTATTCCTCTTTATTTTAAGTAATTTATTTAATATTATATTTATTTAATGATTTAAATATGAAATATATTTGTTTTGTTATAGGAACGACAGGAATTTTCCTGGGCAGCCTGTTCTAGTGGGTGGCAACCTTGTCCATGGCAGTAGGGTTGGAATTAGATAATATTTAATGTTTCTTTGAACTCAAGCCATTCTTTCTATGGATTGCATTAAATTCATAGGATTTTCATAATCCTGGCCCTTAGCACTTTTGTTGTGAATGGCAATTCTAGTTTTGCTGTATGAACAGTGAACAGAGTGCAAGACCCCCTGTCAGAGTTACAGACTTTCACTTAGATGTAAGGAATTTTTCAAGAGTAGAGAAATAGACTTTATTGGAGACTATCCTCGTTTCGAGAAGCAAATTCTTATAATTACTGAATAGGTTGGTTTTCAGCATGAATCAAAATTTGGAACAATAAAATTTAATGTAATAGTTGAACTTGTAAGTAAAAATCTGATTTTCTTAATAAAAGCTAAAAGGCAAAGAATGTTCTAACACAAAGAGAAGCATTTTAATAGTGGTTTGGAAGTAACAACAGTGGGAAGCTTCTTGTGAGAAGGGAGCTGGGAGCATACAAAGGAGGCAGGAGTGGACTTCCTGCGGGTGAGGGAAGCAGGGAAAGACTCAGGATGGTAGCCAGATTTGGCCAAGTATCCATACTGCCATGCATGTCCAGAGTGACATGCCAATGGCAAGACCGGGGGTCAGAGTGGAGTATCTAACAAGGCAAAGACCATGTATACATACAGCTCATGCGAAAGTCAAGGTTGAAGCATGAGCTTAAATGCAGTTCCCAAATGAAGTGGCCCATGCCCCTTTATCTAGCAGTATTTTCTTGAACAACCTGAAATAAGATTGCTCATCAGGTCTGGCCTTGCTAAATGGGAGCTAAAAACTTTCACAGAAACTGAGATGGATGTCTAGGGGCCTTCAGTAAAGTTTTACTCTTAACGAGGGAGGAATATTGGAAAAAACGGGGGATAAACCGTAATAATTTTTTTGTTTTCTTTTTCCCAACTTTGAAGAACATTCAGAGTCATGATAATAGGGACTGAGGAGTTGAGATTAATAATTGTTTGAAAGTTAATAGTCTTTGTAGCATCAGAACTTATAATTTTTACCTTCTCTAATGTCAGAGGATTTTTACTGTCATATATTAAAGAGCTAAAAAAAAAAAGCCAGCAAAGTAATCCTGTTATTGGGGAAATAAGGAAGTTATTTTTGTCCTTTTAAAATGCCTGACGTTATTTCTTCTGGTTTAGATGAGCTGAAAAATGAAATTTGCAGAACCTCTGAAAGTCTCTATCAATGCAGAATTGTATGTTACTAAGATTTTAATTGTAATGAATAAATATATTTGATTTTCTAAAAAAATCCCAACTGTGAGGAAAGGACCAAAAAATATGAAACAACAAAATCTGTGAACATATTAATAGAATGAAGGTAAGAGAATCACCTTGGTAAATATTCTGGAAATGTTTATGGAACAGTGGAGCAAAGATTAAGGAGGCTGTATATGTGGCAGGAAGGAAATGTGAACCAGTATGCAACAGTAGTCTAGTCAACAACTGTACCTGGAACTGTTTTGTTCCAGTTGTAATAATCAGACAAAAGCAGCAACAATGTTATTAAATCACTTTTGTTATTTTCATTAATTATTCGTACAAAAATCTTATATAGGTGTAAAGCAACATATGTACTGTAGGATATAGAAATGTGAAATACAAAAATACACAACAATTTCTAGTAAGTCAAATGTAGAAAGTGAAACTGCTGTAGAGGACAGGCATAGAATGAAAAATTACTGAGCATACACAAATGAAAAATAATTACAACCAAGATGAAACTGATCAGTGCAGTACTGCCAAGTTTGGTGACAAGTATAATTTTATTTGACAATTTTCTAAATGATATGGAGGAGTAATAGACCTTGAATTGCATTCTTGCATTGTACTAAACTGGAAAATGCTGTGTGTTAATGAGGACAATAATACTTCAAAGGTACTGAAAGGCTTTAAAAATATAAATATATTTTATAAATATTATAAAGTCAAAGAGTTTGAAAATAAGAATCCCTTAAAAGAAAATTAAGCCATAAATGTTATGTTGATCATATATCTGAAAACTGGAAAATGGAGATTTTACTAATCTCAACTCGACTACTGTTGATGTGGATAGGGAAAATATATTCTGTTAAGAAGCCTTAAAAGAGAAGGGTATTTTATCTGGCAAGACTGCAATCCTTTCAAAACTCTTCATTTAAATAAACAATATTTCCTGCAATGTAAAAAATGTTTACTTTAGACAGATTTCATTATGTTTTATGATGCAAATTAACAGAATGCATTAGACACTGCAGAGTAAATTTTTCTCCAAATCTGAGTGATTTTATTTACAAAAATATGTTTCCAGGTAGTAATACTAGCTCATATTTCTGGAGTGTTTCTGTACGTTCTGTAGAGATTTATACCTTGATTAATTTTAAAATGAGTAAACTACTCCTTGATTAATTTTAAAATGAGCAAGTAAATCTAGCACAAAGTTGGAAACTGTGGGTATCTTTCTAGGATTCTCTTTGCAGACTACTGCATTAAAAATAGACATGAACTTTATATCTGCAAATATATTGATATACTAAATTTTGCAGAGTACAGACTGATTTTGGTTTTGCAGACTTTTAAATAATAATGCCTTCATGCATGAACTTTTCGAATTTTTCTCTTAGAAGGATGGAGAGAGTAGGCAGACTACAGGATGCCATTATAGAATCCTCTAAGGTTGTTGTGATGAGATATAAATTTGTTTTTTTTTTCTTTTTTTTTTTCTTCATGAAATGAACTGATTTTTGAAGCTTGAATATCAGGCCTATGTTACAGAAGTAATCAGCTATGGAATATTTATTAATTAAACTAAATGTAAAAGATATATAGCTGAAAGCTGGAATAACATCAAATTCCATACTGTTCTTTAATTTACTCAATAAAAATACAGTGCTACATTCTGCTGAACAAATAGCTTACTTCCTTTATTATTCTGAACATACTTCCCTAAATGTATTATTTTAGCAAAAAATTTTCTCATGTCTCTGTCTCTTATTTTCTTGTTTTTTATTGCTTTTATATTTATTATGTGTATCACTTGCAAAAGTGTTACATTTTTAAATTCAGCATGCATATTGGAGTGGTATCACTAAAATGCAGGGATGTTAGGAAGTACTGATCCTCCAAACCACAATGTATGTGTGAGGCTCAAGGATGAGAGATGCTTATTAAACGTTATATATAGTGCACCAGATAACCTCACTCAGGCTTCAGAGTCAGTTTTGAAATTGAAGTTTTTACTGTCTCCGTCTTGTAAATACGTGCTTTACCTTCTCGCTTTATATGTGGGCAAGCTTCTTTTTTGTCTATCTGTCATATGAAAAAAGTTATAACTACTGTTTTTTTTCTGGAAGGGCACTGCAGAAAAGTGCTTTGTCAATCTACAGTAATACAGAGCTCTATTTGTTGTTCAGTAAACAAAAATTTCATCCGCAGGAAACCGTTCAAACAAAGTGTGTAATTCACATCCCAGGTCTTTCTTTAAATAGAAATACAGTGATAGAGTTTTCTCTGGCTTGTTTGAGGATATTTAAGTTTCCTTTTCCTGGCATTAGGAAGAATTTCAGACCAACAATTCAGTGGTTTCTTCATTGGAACATAGTTTTTATCTGCTTCTGAGCTTCTTTGGCATTTTCATTAGTAGTTTTACCATAATTGTATAGTGCCAGTGAAATTTCAAGAATAATATGAAGATGGGAAGCATTGTCATTAAAGACAAGGATCAGATTTGATGAACATGGAGGATCGTGTAAAATTTAAGCAATATAGTTGAAATAAGGTGTGACAACATGCACTGAAAGATTTTAGTGGTTAATAAAATGAATTTGTCATAAAATGGAAGCTGTTAATTGCTAAACACAAAACATGAGAAATTGTTGTGTATATTAGCTGATTATCTGTGACTGTGAGGCATCAATAGTGTCATTATGAGAGGCAAGACCTATTGCCTTCAATTCTGGTTACTGTTGTTGAAAAGGAGTTCAAAGATTAACCAGTACAGAGAAGGGTTACTACAATTACAGATAAATGCAGAGCTATCTTACAAGAAATGACCATCCCTTCCTTTACCTAATATCTGTTAATTGTGAAGAAATTGTCCCAGTTGCTGAATAAGTTGTTTTAGCTGTTAATTATCTCCATTAACAGAATGTTGTTCCTTACTTGTGTATTTGTCTAGTTGCAGTTTCTAACTATTGAGTATCATTATGTCTTTTTCTTTTGGAGAAAATTGCTGTCTATAACTGTCTGGCATTTTCTACAGAACTTCAGCTGCAACACGCAGTCTGTTTTAATCAAAATTAAATTGTTTCAATCTCTTTTAATTCCTTTATCAACTGTTTTAGTTGTTTGAAGGAAGATGAACTTGCTGCTTATAGTATACTTTCACAATTCCAGAGAAATTCGTCTCTAAATAACATTTCTGTCTTTGGGAAGTAGAAATATGTTTGCTTTCATGTAGCTGGCTGTCTTTACTGATTTCTTAATCTTTTACCAGCCAGCATGCAGAGCCCTTATAACATAAAGAAAAAAATTTCTCATGGCCTCCAACTTTTGGACAATACTTATATGAGATGACCTTATATTTAAAGGAAAAAGGGAAAACACTTATTTTACCATTTACATGTTAAGTATGTTTATGGATATCTATATAGTGTTTCCCACCAAATGGCACTAAAGTTATCATGGCTTAGTGAATTGGGATTTTAGAACTGCAAGGCTATTCATTCCAAAGCAGTTTTTTGTGAATTCTTTTATATGCCAGCTCATGTTGGTAAATCAGTAGATGATTCTTTAATTAGTAATGCCAGCAGGACTGCAGATGGAGACATTATGCTCTGAAGGTGCAAATGAAGTCGAGATTATGATCTCTAGTGAACATTAAATCTTCTGGGATGCCTTTCATAGATAAGTGTTGGCTAAATATATTCACTAGATTGCATTTTGGTCTTTGTTTCTTATCTTACTTCTTATTTCCATCTTACTGTGGTTAGAAAATGTCAGTTGTATTTCATCTGCAAACTATATGTTCGTAATGGTATATAGAGACAATTTTAACGTTAAGTTCAAAATATCTATCAGCCAAGCGGTCTTACAAAACAATTGAAGCTTAATTTTCTGAAGCTTAATTAGGTGTTACATCCTATAGTATTTTCCTAGTGTCAGAAGATACTTTTGAACAGGACAATGGAAGATGAAAAAAATTCAATCATTTCTTTGTAATTCTCTCACAGTTGTTGTCTGAGTAAAGCCGATACATATAAAATGCAAAATTACAGAAGTTTTGTTTCTAAAACAGCTGGAAAAATGTTATAAGGAATGCAATTTTTGACAGAAACAGTGTTCTCTTTTCACACTGTCATTAAACACAATATACTCAGGCTCATAAATATATAGGAGCTGAGAACTTCATCCTTATCAGTAGGTGTAGAACAAACAATGAAAGAGGAGCAGAAAATTTACTCTTTGAGTAGGTTTTATTTCATTCCTTTAACTTCCTGAGCAACAAATTCTTTTAAAATTCTGGTATAGTCTCTGGGGATTACCACAGCACCTTTTCACTCAATAACAGAAACTCTCCCATGTAAAGAAAAAAATGACAAAATCCAGGGCTCTGTCACCTATAGAGATTGGTCTCCAAGACAAGGTGTATAACTAGTACATAGACTTAAAACAATGAGGAAGTGTGCATTAAATAATTTTGGATTGAAATACGTGCTGTAAAAATTACTAGCAGAGCAAGAGCTATTGCTCTTTATTTATACATACCAGTCACAAAAATGTCAACTGTAGAACGGCAGCTTAGAATATGTAGCTAGTCTACATATTGCACAACGTTGAAATAATTGCTACCTCAATTACAAACAGGCATACGTATGGAAGTAGAAATAGAGCCTTCTTTCATAACTTCACCAAATGTGTTCAGCACTGAAGCTGAAAAGACTTCCTTTAGTTAACCAGAATAGTAGGTTACATCTTCTGTTCTGTTTAGGCTGGTGTCTGTTAGAAGTCGCAGATATAAAGCCAATGCCAGGCTATCTAGCATTTGTAGGATAGGAAATTCCATAATTCAGGAATTCAGGATGCTTTTTCTTCTTTCGTTCCTTCCTCCATCTCTTCCTTCCTTTCTTCCTTCTTGCCTGCCTTCCTGCTTCCTTCCTTCCTTCCTTGTTTTCTTTTTCCCTCTTTCTCTGTTTCCTTTCCTCTTTCTTTCTTTTCCTTTCTTCTCTTTTTCTTGATTGTTTGTTTGTTTGTTTTTTGCTTTTTTTTCTCCCCAAATATTTTAAGCTGTGTGTGTTGTCTTGTCCTATTTCCAAGGACACTTGATTCCAAAGATAACTTTAAACAAACACCGAAGAGTGTTAATGATATCTATTGACTACTGCCTGCCAGGAGGTCTTATGGCTATGTGAATATACTTCCAAAATATCTAGGTGATCAGGCTTAATCATCCTTAGATAACAGAAAATTTAGAATTGCTGAACACTCCGTCCTTCTACATATCTAGAAATAAAGTGTGCAAGGAAATATTTTAAAACCTCAGTACATCCATAATAAAAGAATCTTTTAGCTGAATGCTAGAGGAGGATGGCATCAGGGTAAACTAGAGGGGTATTCCAGTGTCACATGGTGCTGAGGATCAAGGCTCAGAGGTGCTACATCTCACAGTGCGATCAGAGGAGAGAAAACTAAAGCACGTGAGTTGTATCTTGTTTGGTCTCGTATGGCATATGAAGTCATTCAGTATTTTTTCATTACTGCAAGAAAAAAAATTTTTTATAGTCAAGATTGGACACTACATACAATTCAGTAGAATAGGTCAACATAATGGGTTGCTTCTAAGAGCCTGGTTTGTTTATTATTTGAATTATTTAAACCTCTTTTTTTCTCCCAGCCTAGCTGTTGTCATTGCGGATGCCTCCTCCTTGGAGCTTTTCAAGTCAGGTTGGATGTCATCTTGTGCAAAATGATTTGGTGTAAGGCTTCCTTGCCATAGGCAGAGCGGTTAGAAATAGATGGTGTTTAAAAGTCCCTTCCTACTCAAAACATTCTACGATTCTATAGTTCTGCAACTTGGAGTAATGCAGATGTTACTGCAGAGTAATTCTGAGATAAGGACAATCAGAGCTATCCATAACTGACAAAAAAAAAAAAAAAAAAGGAAATCACAACTAGTGAACCTCTTAGAGGTTTGGTTTGAAACATCAGAAAATGACTTATTTAAATTTCTTTAGATAGTACTTTACTGACATGCTGACTGTATAGTCCTAGGACTGAAGATTGCAGTTAAGACAAGATTACTTGTCATAATTAATTTGTTAAAGGAAAAGAGAAAAAAATTCCTCCAAATTAAGTATTTCTGATATACCCTGGAAATGCATTTTCTCTCTAAATAATCTTTTTTTTTTTTTTTTTTTTAATTTGTTAGTTTGCTCTTTACACTTGCATCTGTTTCATTTTCATTTTTCCTCCTTCAAGCACAACTGAGTTCTCTTACCTTTCTGACCTGATCTAACAACTGTGTCCTGGTCTATTTACCAGCTAAGTGAGACTCAGGGGTATTTGAATTCAATTTGGGTCCATCTTTATTCCAACAACAATGTTGCTAAATTAATATCATTACAGATTGCTATGATACTGAATAAGAACACAATATGGCTAAGAAATGTTGGGTTTTTTTTTTTGGTGGCCAAAGTAACTAGTGCATGGTTATAATTGATGTTCAAAGATAGTACTGACATACTATAAATTCCAAGCTCTGTTTCATATTCTGCAAAACGCTCTCTCGTCTGTTCTTTTTCAAAGTTGATTCCCTGTAAGAGAAGTTTTGTAGGTTTTTTTTTAATGATTCATTTAAGCTTGACACATCTTAGTGAATGCTGAAACACTGGGGACAATATTTTTCCCCATTTGCGTTCTTACCAGACAACAGCTTGTCTCTTAAGAGGAAAGATTCCCCACAGTAAACTGTAAAAGCAATGTGGTTCTTTTTGTTCAATAAAAGAGAGATAATATTAGAATGCTTTTTAAGTTTTTCTTACAGTTAAGACATAGATGGCTTAACTTTACTCTGTATAAAACAATTCTGAAGTGAAGCAAATGTGAAATTCCAAGAAAAGCTGAGGTATAAATTCAGCAAAGCCTGCATAGTTTCAAAAAAGAATATTTTGTAAGTTTTATGGCTAGAGAAGAAAGAGTAAATGCTGTTTAATCCTGATTTATCCAGGTTTTTGTCTCTTATATTTCTAGTATTATTAGTAACAAAAGGAGGAAGTAAGGTCTAGATGAAATTACGTTATGACCGATAGAGTATTGCTTTGAAAGCTATGTAGAGGGTGGTTTTTAATGGTTCAGAGTCACAACTGAAGACAGTATTGAGTGGGACTCTGTGGTGTTCTGTTGCTTCTGTTAGAGTTCCTCTAGAGTTTGATGATAGAATTAAACTTTTAGTTAACAATAGCATTCTGGAAAAGATAATTAGTATACTGAGATACAAAAATTCAGTTTTTGAATTCAAAATAATCTGACAGAGAGACGAGAGACGACATCCTTCAACATAGAAGCAAAATCATAACCTACAAAACATGTGGAGTAAATTTTTTTAGCTCTGTATAGCATGAGAAAGGCAAAATATATCTAATTTTGCATACTTCCCTTCAAGGAAACTGTGAACTGACTGAACACAGCTGAAAGAATATGAAGAGACTGATCAGAAATTGTGATTGGGATAGGAACTTACAGACTTAACCTGAGAATTCAAAGTAGTTATTAGGTGAGGGTGTCTAACTGTGGAGGCAGCGAACCACTTGAATGGCCTGCCTGGGAAAATTATGGGGTGTCCATCATTATGTATCCTAAACGTAGATTAAACAAAAAGCTGCTTACAGTGGCAAAGATAGACCTGCTTCTTCTATGTGTTAGTGGGATGCAGTAAATGACATCTGAAACCATTTGCTTTAGAACAATGCTTATTTTCTTGGTAAATCAAACTTTAATTCATGTTATATTCATACTAGCAGGAAAACAGCAGAATCTTGATTTACATCTTGATTACCTTCTTTACCTTCTCATTACCTAGGGGAAATTAAGTAGTTTGCATTAAAATTGGCTTGCATATAGAACAATGTAAAATATGCACTATGAAATATGTACAAACTGCATAGTGCAACCATTCTTGCATTCAAATTAGCAGTTTCACACATTCCTGTTGACAAATGATAATCATAGGGATTTGTATGTAAACCTTAATTCACATATGGAAGCCTGATTTATGCAAGTAGCTGAATAAAACTACTTGCTTTTATGATAACAAATAAGTTTCAGAATTAAGATATTAATTAATTGATTTGGGGTCAAGTCCTGTGAAGTTGCAAATTCGGACCTCCACTTACGTTGATTGTGTTCAGCATCAGTGAAAGTCTCCTTGTGGTGCAAATGAGGAGTTTGTTTTACTGGATGCTTTACAGTATGAAGGCCTGAATATGCATCATCCTAGTTTGCTGAGTCTTATTTAATCAAAAGATTCCTTTGATATGTTCTAAAGTGGAAAATCACGAGGTGTGTTACAACTTGAGAAAAAGCATGTCAATACCTTGAAAACAATGATGTGGGCCCATAACGTTATTCTGTAGAGAGAATTTGGAAATAAGGAAGTTCTCTGCCCAGATTATATTTTCACTATATATACAGGGGTTATCCATACTGTTAACTCAGCTTCACCTGTTAGAAAAGACAAAAGTACATATATTTTTAAAATAATATGTATTTGTGTAAAATACTACATGAATTATTGATATTGTTACTATTATTTCTTACCTTTTATTACTGTTTCTAATTATTTTTTCCCCAAAAGAAACATCTCCAGTTCAGAATACACCTAAATTCTTAGGTGTATTCACCTACGTTTGGTGTGAAATATAGTAACTTAATGAAAGTCAGCTGAAAAAATATTTGTATTTGTTGCGTATAGTGTAGTCTATAACATCCGTAGGGCTGTTTAAATTAAAGCATCTAAATTAAGTCTGTTGGCAGAAAGATAAAGTTTGTGTACATACATGTATATCTATTGATTTAAATGGGTCTTGCTGCCAAGGCATTACAAATGGGACTGTCAGTATAGCAGCAGAGTACATCAGCAGTATCAGGACAGGAGACTTGGACAAAATTCTTAATGAACAAATCTTGTTTAAGGGCTAATGTAACTCACTTTTCTTTTACTCTTAAACAAGAAAAACTATAATTTTGAGGTAAATATGATATTTTTTAACTGTCACTAAAAATGAATCCAATTTGGGGAGTAGTCTATCTTGAATAAATATTTGGCTATTCCATACAGTTTTCTTAAAAATGTCTTTTGGGGGAATCTTTGCCAAATGGATGTGTTCTACTTTTATTAAAGTCAATGAGAAATGTACTTGTTCAGTTTAGAGTATAATTTGTGCCTTTGCTCCTTATATATATATATACATGGGAATATATATATGTGTGTACATATATATGCATATATATATTTATATATATACAGTAGTTGTGTTTTTAGCCATATAATAGCATAGTTTTCTTATGGATGATGCTAAGTACTCAGGGCTGTACTTGAACTATTTTTGTAAACCAGGTTTTGATCTTCAGATTTTTTCCTTTAAAAATAGGATTTTATTCTCTGTTCGTGAGATGGGAAGTGTTAAACTACACTTGTCCTTGATTCAGTTTGCTGCTTCTTCATGGTCCAAATTGCCCTTCATGCAGAGCTGAGCTTGTAATATGTACTCTAGATGCTGAGTAAATGCTTTCACTGGCTGTCCCTGGCTAACTTACTCAGCCAGTCTGAGTCACCTTCAAAACATCAAGATTATGTGTACATGCACTGCAATAAATAACCACCTGCACTGAGGTAATGCAAATTGAATTTGTTGAAATATGGCCTATTATATTAAAATTTATGTTTCTATTATAATTTTTATTGTATGAAACAAATTTGTCCTGTATAAAATTACTGAGAAATAAGACCTGTATCTACATACAGGAAAGCTTATCTTTTCCTGTGAACTATTTAATAATAGAAGATATGTGCATGGCAAGAATCTAAGTGACTTTTTTTTTTTTGCATCCTCTTAAAAAATTCATAGCTGGATTTTGTCATCCTTAAAGCAGGTCAAATGACTTAGTCACAAAGTACTCATGTACGTACTCTGAATTTATACGATTAGAGTGTTGGTTTCTTTTTGTACTTGAACCAGTTATTTTCTAAATAATGTCAACAGATCAGAAATACACTTAAAACATACTCATTAAAAGGAACTTCAAGACAAAACTCAGCTGTAGGACTTTTCTAATTCCAAATCTGTAGAAAAGATAAAGATATGTTGAGAACAGGGGATGTTGTATTACGCAGTTCAGAAGCTGATGTACCTCTAGTCTTTACTGGACTGAAACAAGTTACTTAGTGAACTGTGTACTTTTTCTGAATGAGAGAAATAAACATTAAAGAAGAAAATTTGAAATCAATTGGTAAATATGCAGGTACTACATGAGCCTTATTTCATGTTAATTCAGCTTTATTGAATTCATATGGCCATCCATAAAAGTTGCTTCTGCTGTTCAAAGTAATATTTAGTGTATCTCAATTAACAATGTTTTAACCTTTCATCCCAGTTGGCAGAATGAAGCTACATCGTTTCACTATAAAAAATGGAAATAAAAGCCTAAGAACAAAAAAGAGAAGTTAAAGGTGTTTTTATTTCTGATGATTGAAAAATTATAAACAGAACAGACAAAATAAAATTGAACCATGAACATTCCTAAGTCTTATAGAATGGATAGTATTTTTGTTTGGTTTTAGATATTTGAACTAGATTTACAAAAATTGCAAGAGTTTAAAATATAACAGTAGGCCATACCTAGTTCTAGGTTCTGTAGCCTAACAGCTTAGGCCTAATAGTGAAGCATTACATCTGAAGAGGTTGTATCTATCTATACCAGCAGACAAATGGGAATCTTGATTGAGTCTATACTGGCCAGCCTTCTGTGGGTTATTTTGCATTAGTAGTCTGCGCTTGCTGGCCACTGCAAGGAATAATGATCTAGGAGTTCATTGCTATAATTGTGACAATGTTTTCCTGTTTATTTAAAATTCAAATTGAATTTGTTTAGTTTGTAAAGTGTATCTTTCTGCTAGCATAGTTAATAGAAACTAGGACTAAGTATAACAATTGCCACTCATATTTTTGGTCTTTTAGTCGTAGATTTCAATCATTGGGATGGGAATGGGATACTAGCTCTTCGGAATTCAACTCTTCTATTTTCTATATTTTGTGAGTTTATCAGTTTAATACTGAGTTGTTACTTTTTATTAATTGCTCTTGGCTTGTCTTAAGCCTTATTAGCTATATGTGGCATTATTTTTTTAATTCCATATAAAGGCTTTGTGCTTTTATTTTTTGTAAGTAAAGAGATCTTTGAGGTTCCAATAGCATGTCTCACAAATACGTATTGTTACAAATTTCAACTGTTTCATTTTTCCTTTTTTTGTCAAATGTAGCCCTAGTACTGAGCTTTTAGTTCTTCGTGTTCACAAAATATGTTATAAATCATACAGGATGGGTGATGTTTCTGAGTTAGTGTTGCTATTAATACCCTCACTCTTGAATCCCAGATTTTGCTCCATTTTTTTTTTTCTAGTGCAATCTGAATATGAAGCTTTTTCTCCTTTACTCACTAATAGAAATGGTGGCTGTCATGAATGGAAGGGCCATATGCTGCTTTGAAAAAGCAGCAGGGGCCATAGGGGCAGTTTATAAATGATCTGAGTAAGAAATGAACAGAGACCAATTAAGCTAGTTAGGAGGCCAAAGGTTTTGGGAAGTGAGGATGCTAAATTTGATTCCCTTCAAAAATAAAGATAGAATGAAAAATTACTAAAAAAATGTTTCTATCTTTTCCCTAATAATTCCTTCATTGAGTAAACTATGGCTTTATTCTTCTACTTTTTTTTTTTTTTTTTTTTTTTTTAAAGTGAAACAAGGAGTTCAACATTGGAAGTTGTTGAATGTCAGTGAAATTACCAGGGCAGAAGTAGTGGCCACTCACAATAGGTCTTTTGTCACTGAAGGAAGTCTGCGCATTAAAGAATGCATGCACAATTACCACATTAATCAGGCTGGTCAAAACAGGTGATCCAGTGAATGTCTTTGTGCCCACTGCCTTTTAATGCTATTCACCCATGTATCTATTATAACTATTCATTTAACACCCCAGGTGTGCTAAGTGCTTTGCAGATAACCTGAAGATGAAGCTTCCTTTCTTAAAGAACTTAAATTCAGAATATCCAGAATACAGATTGGATGGTAATAAATGCAGGAAAAGTCTGAATGATTCTCTTACCATACTTCTGTTAATTTCCTGATTCTTATTTAGTGTTTGAGAGCTATTTTGGGAATATGTTTTAGTCTTTTTCAGGTCTCTGGAAAGCATCCAATTAGTGAGAGAAGAGGAAATAGCCAACCAAGGGTTTCCAGATGTAAAAGGCAAAACGAAAATGGGCTACAGAAGGGAGCTAAGGGACACTTTGAATGCAAAAAGCAGGCAGATTAAGACACAAATGTTTTATTATAGTTACTATTATATATTTCATAAATGCTAAAAAAAAAAAAAAAACCACAAAAAAACAACCCCAAAACTGAGTTCAGTATTTTATCTATATTAATTATGTAGAAAGAGAAAAACAGGAGAGACAATGTGCTGACTTAAATGTGTGGGGAAAATTCATATTTACAGTTATGAAGACATTTATTACAATACATTTAATCTTTAGGAAAGAAAATATTTTCTACTAAGGAACATCTGAGTAGCCTTAAACAACCTTAGATGTTAAAACATCATGGATGTATTTAAAAAGAAAGATTACACAGATAACTACCTCAAACTTCATACTGCAGTGTGTGAATGACTACAAGTTATTATTTGACTGCTTAGTGATAGCAGTCACAAAATTTATCCATTATTTGCTTTTCTCTTCTTCTCTAGCACAATTTTGCCTCCCTCTATACATACTATAAAACAGTATGACAAGGGCTAGACTGCTGGTGTATGGGGAGCATACAAACATTGAGTCTGACCAGTGCTGTCTCACTGCTTCCTTGTGCTTTCCCATATGTCTGCCTCTTTGTGAACTGTATGTAATGCTCCTTTGACAGACATAATTTCTTATTTCTGTTTTCTGGCAGCACCCAGAAGAAGAGAGATGCTGATCAATTCTTAATCTCCTAGACATTAGGGTTATATCAGCAATGCACAACAGTAGCAAAATGATGTGAATAATATAGATTTCTGTTTTGCCTATATAAACAGAACAGCATAACATAGAGTATATGAAGTGTACTGCATATTTAAGTACCTCAAAACACTTCAAGATTATTGTGATTCATTGTAATTGCATCATGATATTGCCATTATATTGCAGTCGTGTTATCATTTCAGTAATAAACATTTATCTTAGGAATGTTTGTGTGTACAACATAATTAGCTCTAGAATAAAGCGTGCTAAACATGAGGTGTGATTCATTAGAAGGATGATACAATTGATTTTTAAATTCTAACAACTTCTTTTAACTGTTGCTTGTTAAAAGTGAAAATAGACAGTAAAGTTTTGTTAATTACAAACTCTCATGTAAAACAAGTAGTGATTGAAAGCTTATATGTATTTAAATACTAGCACAATTAGTTATTGTTGAATTTTTCATTTTCTGCCACTATAAAATCTAATTAGGAAGTCTAGATCTCCTGTGTTTATGGTATGAGGTCTTAACTAAGAGTGTCCTTTATGTATCAAAAAAATGAATTAATAGAACAATTTAAACTGGATCTTCATGGCAAAATCTGACCTTGAGATTCAATATAAAAGTAGTTTTGTTAAGTAGCTATAAAATAAAAAATAATTCCATTCAGTTATTGAGATAATAACCATAAAAGTAGAAGCTGGAAATCTGTATAAAAGTTTGTTGAATTTTAAAAGCAAAGTATATTGTTGTAAGCTAATCACTTAATTATTCCATTTGTTAAAACTTCTGCCTTTTGAAGTTTGTCTGTGATCTAACTCTAACTTAATTAGCTTTGTTACTGGAAGAAATATAGTTGTATTAGCTCAATGTTTATATAACAGTAAGTTATATTGTATCTATGCCTTCTGAGACTAAGGATGTCATCCACTTCTTGTAGGTATGACACACAATACCAAAACAAACAGGAAAACAAACCCTGGAAGTTAAAGAGTCATTTTCACAACATAATCTAGTAGTTTTTGAGGTCAAAGCAATTAGCTGTAGATTGAACAAATTAATTTACATGACATTTTCACTGCTGCTTTTGGGTTGCTGTTTCTGAACAACATGAAATTATGCTTACTCGTTTACCTGTGTAGTTGCCTACTTGGTTCCTGCTGAACCACCTGAATTTTGAGTCAGTTTGGTGGCAATTTTTAACTGAGGTGTGGTTACTATTATGTGCTTTCCATCAATAAGAACCTTTTAAAGCTATTGGGAAAAAAAAATCAATATGCGTATTATCATGTAGCATATTATGCTAAATATTTCAGCAGATATCTAAATTTTTTTAATGTTTGTTTTCTGTCTGATTTGATAGAAAAAAAATTGTACATCTGGACAAAAATTAATGCTTGTAATGATCTCAGTGTGCAAAGCAAAAATGGTAGCTTTTGTTTGTGAAGATGTTTAAGGACAAAAAGGGGGCTGTGGGGAATGTAGAGAATGACCTAGTTCCTTTCAGCTCCACAGAAGGCAGCAAATAATGGCTGGCTTCTTGCAAAGAAAGTTCTTATCAAATTTAACACCTATCAGCAATAACATTTTTCTACAGTACTTTTTAGTCACTGTATTATTTATCTGCAGGTTTTTAAATTGCTAGTCAAAATTGAGTACTCTGCAGCTTTATAGGGAAAATAACTATCAGCTCTTTACTAGTTATTATAGGTTAGTCATATTAGAATCAAAGAAACATTATAAGTCTGATCAGGAAGGGATCTATCCAAACAATTTCTGTCTAAATCTATCCTGTATTCAAGTTGACACTTTCTATAAGAATCAGATCATTTATTCTTCAATGTGATAAATGATTGTTTACTGTAGGTAAGAGCAGGCCTTATTTCCTAGACCTTTTTTAGAATTTAATGATGTGTCATCCTGCCATTTTTTTTCTTTATTTAAAGTTTTTTGGTGTTATTTTTTCTAATTAAATCACTAAAGTAGTTAAAGCCCAAACTATTAGAGACTATGAGGTCTCCAGTTTTTATTTTTATGTTTTTCAAAATATTCTTATGAATAATTCCAATTTCTCCTTTATTTTACAACTTTGTGACAACTTATATTGTTTCGGTATGGTTGAAGAATGTAACTGCTACCATTTCTAACTCTTCAGAATTGAAATTATTTTACTGTTAGTCAAAATAATCCCTTCATCATGTTCTTCTGTTCACAAAACCGTCTGCACTTATTTTAGCAGTTCCTTGCGTACTTTGAAAATGGAGGGCCAGATTTCCTGAGATCCATGTGAATTGCATTTCCCATATTCTTCCTGTCACAGCACAGTATCTGCTTTTATTGAAACAGAAGAACGTAAGGGAAAAGCATATGAGAACTTTTAATCTGATCAATGAAGTAATGTGAAGAAAAGTATCTGATTCATCAAGTTTGTCAATGGCCGATATATATTTATCAAAATCTGCATAGAGAGCCCAGGATCAGAATTATATCTTGAGTTCCCTGAAGTTCATACTAAAGGAAGATAAATTAATGAAAATAATTTAAAGTGTTTAGATCTTACACCAGACTGATAAATCTTTGGGGATGTTTGAAAATATAATATTAATATAATCTCTGTAAAGGTGCAGTTATTACTACATGTGCTATAGTAGTCACACTGTGATGATCAAATAGAGCTTGGCAGATGTGAAATAAAGTGTTATTGCTCTCGTTGATTTTTATTTTTTGAGAAGAAAATAGCATTATCCTCTTTGGAAATGGTCTCTTAATCTGAAGATATTTTCCTCTGAGGACATGTGAGTTATGCATGAGAAGTGGTACTCAAAGCTTTGAATACAGACCTCCTCTGAATTTTTTTCTTATATATATGTCTTAATATCTTCAGCAAAGAACAGCTTCCTACAGTAGTATGTAATTTTTGAACTCTCAGACTTATATTACTCATCATTACTATCACAAAAGAAAATAAAATGCTGATGAAGGTCACAATAACCACAAACTGGGTAAGTAATAAATAATGGAAAGGACGGGTGTGCACGTCCATCTGGGAGGGGAACCTTTATCATAGAAAGAAAGGCTGTGAACAAAACCAGGGTAAAATCAGGGTAAATTATGAACTGAATATAAAAATAAAGTCAAGAAGCGACTGGATAAATTGGAATGCTCTAGAGAAGAGCCACAAGAATGAGAAAACAATGCTTTGATAATGAGCTCTTGAGTTCAGAAAATAAGAGTTTAAACACAATTACTGAAAATTCATAGAATCATAGAATGGTTTGTGTTGGAAGGGACTTCTAAGATCATCTCGTTCCAAACCCCCTCCCGTAGGCAGGGACACCTCCCACTAGACAAGATCATCTCTACTATAAATTCTTCCTTAAGTTGTTTTGCTTCTGGTAAAATAAAGAAAAATGCTTCTTTCAGGAAAATAGTACATAGTTACTACCAAGCATTGTCAAGATGAAGTCGTAGGCCTAAAGATTCTGGGAAGTTGTACACCACAACCAGACTACTTCATTTTAATCAGAAATGGTACCTTCCTGAGATAAGGTACATAAATAAATAGAAATCATAGGGAAAGGCCTACAATTGAAATGTGTTGTCATATGAGTAGAATGGAAATGAAGCTTGCAGAACTACAAGTTCTGAAATTTGAGAATATAATTATATTTAATCATTAAGAAGACATATTTCTTGTGTTATGTTCTTTTTCCAGGTTTATATGTATGTTTCTTTTAAGCAGCATGTGTTAGCTCTTGACTAGGGTGTCGAACTAGATAAACTTAAAAAGGAGTTAATTTTTTGCTAACCTGCATTAAAATTTCAGTTTTTTTCATGGCTAACATGATTTTCTCTCTTTAAGCATTTTGCAAAAGCCTCACTAGTTTGCATTGGAGATAACAATATCATTAATCATTGAGCAATTAATTGTCATAAGATTTTGGCTGTGAGTTTGCTTCTTACTTTAAAGAGAAAGCTGTGTCATTAATATCAAGAAAAAAACCTCGATAGGTAGTGCAATAGGCAGTTACCTACTGAGTAGCCAGTGTGTTTAAGGGACACAGTGAGACACAGTTCTTCATGAACTGTTCCATTCTGAATCCTTCCCATGGAATACAGATCTTTAAGAACTTCTCCAGCATGGATCTTTTCCACAGAGTACAGTGCGCTGTACCTGTTCTGTGCAGGAACAGATTGCTCCAGTCTGAGTCTCCCAAGGGCCACAGATCCTTTCAGAAAACCTGCCCCAGTGTGTATTCTCTGTGCACTGCAACTTCCTTGTGGCATGTCCATCTGCTGCATCGTGGAGTCCTCCATGAGCTGCAAGTGGATATCTTCTCAACTGTGATACTCCATGGACTGTACAGGAGCATGTTTCTCTAAGCTCCTCTGTAGTGGCTGCAGGCTAATCTGCTCCAGCACCTGGAGCACTTCCTCACCTTCCTTCTTCACTGACCTTGGTGTCTACTGAGTTGATTCTCTCACATTTATCTCTCTCCTCTCTCACAAGTCTAGATTTCCAGGCTAGATCAGATGTTGAAGTTCTCCTATACATCAAAAACTCCCAAGGCTCTCTGAGGGGCCATTCATCCCATTTTACAACAATTTCTAAAGGGGAGTGATAGACTGCTCTATAGAAATACCTGTTTGTCTCAATTTCTCCAAACCTGTGCTTTTGATCACACCTATCAGCCTGACTCTTTGTTTGATCTATATCCAAGCCTTGCAAGCTCTTTCTTTCATCTGTCACAGATGTTATTTCTTCCCTACACATACTCCTAAAAGTCTTCCTCCACAGTACTTCCAATTGAATTGCTGTGGTTTAGTTATATGGAAGACAAAGGATGAATTTAAGAACCCACACTTAGGTGCATACACACTTTACATGAATTTATATGACCAGGACCCATACCAAACAGAATCATTGTAGTTCCACTGCTCTGTGGATATACAAGCTTCCCATCCCATATTCTCAAGGAGAGACCACATCAGTGTTTTCTTTTGTCTTCTGCTTTGTTTGTGTGTAATCAGTGAAGAGAGAAACTTCTCTCTCCTGAGCCAAAATCCTGTGGTCACATCTTAGCCAATAAGAACGTACTTTTATTTGTGTGCCTGTTGTCAGTCAGAGCACTTTGGAAGGACTAAAATATCTCCTCAAACCTGCAGGTACAAATTTTGCAACAGTAAAAATTCCCCAAAGTATAAATGCCATGGAAAGGAAGTTAGTCATTTTGTTATTAAGTGCTATATGTAAAGGACAGAAGACTGACTTTCCAGAAGGGCTAACATTTTTTTGACAGACACAATTGGCTGGTTTTGTCTATGTCCTACCTTAATGGATGACACCTGTAAAAAAAAGTAAATCTATTTTTAATGGGATAGTATGCCTAAATGACCCAATTTCAGGAAGAGTGCACTTTCATGAATATTTATCTAATATGAAAACACTAAAGTAAACTAGAAACAACGTTCTATAAATAAAAACAGCCTGGAGGGTCAAACAGTGATAGACTGTATGATATAAAAGGTAATTTAGTATTGCCTTATGCGCTGGGTTAGCAAAACAGATGCTAGTACATAGCTGTTCCTCACAACAGCAGTCAATAACTGCTTTCTTACCTTTACACAGGCAGCAGGCAGTTTCTGCACACTAAGGCACTGAGAGCATAGACTAAGGAATGTCTGACACAGATAACACATTTTAAATGTGTATTCTCATAGTTTGCTGTAACACCCCCCTCCCTTTCTTTCCCCACACTCCAATTTTCTTTTGTCCTTCTATACAATTATTAACATTCGTTGTTAGTGTGGGCTGACATTCCAGTTTATAGTATGTTTAGGCAGGAGATGCGTTTGAGCCTGCGTGTACAGCTGAATCTGTAGTTATCTTCCAGATTCTCGCCAGTAACTTTAATTCCATCAGGATGTTCCTATTCAATATAGACTTCTTTTTCCTATAGCAGAACAATAGCTAGTGCTATAGGATGTCCTGGGAGGTGAAATTAGTGCCATCAAACAACATTTGGGGATGTGCACTTATTGATTGTATTCATAGACTATCTGGCAGAGTGAAGTTAGTCCTCTTCAATGCTCTTGAAAATCAAATGAAGTCGTGTAGGCCTACCATGTGATGTATATGCTTTCTTAGATTGGCTGTTTTTTTGTGTGCAGTTTATTTAGTTTCTAAATATATCAGTAGGATCTAGGAGTGGGCCACTAAGTAGTAATATTAATTAAAACTAGATTGTACTCTTATGTCTGTTATGCTTACAAATGAGGGGAAGCGATCTAGATAATGAGTAGATCAGTATTAGAGCAGAACAAAGGACTGTACTCATATATTCTTTCAAATAAACATACGGAGTCATACGAAGACCTATTATTTTAATAATCTTTGTCATAAAATTATATTATAGTCAGACAAACAACATATTTATGACGAATAACTTTGTTCAAATTATAAGCAATTACATTTATTTCAAAGTCATTCCTATAAAATTTTGTAATTTTTTAAGTTTGGCTTTTTTATACGTAAGTGCCAAAATGCCTTATCCTTAACCAGTGTTGAATTTGATGCTTTACCCATTAAATCATGTATTGTTGATCATAACATTTCTCTCTACTAATTTTCAATAGAGTAATACACCTTCATTTATGGAATAATCAGCATTTGAAACGAGGCAACATGTTGATATCACTTTTTATTATTATTATTATTACTTAACAAACACCAAATCATCACTTTTTGTGATTAAAAGAATACCCAGTTTAAATAACAACATATATAGGAAGCATGTGAGAACTGCTTTCCTACACAGAGGTGAACTATATGCAAACCATCTGGTTCCAGATGGACTGTAACACCTGAACCCACTAAATTCTTACAGGTTCAGTTTAGCTGGTTGGCCTGGGTGCCTTCCCTTGCAGACAGCCAGGCTTTTGTCAATTATGTTATCATTAACAACTTGCTGCATGAAGGCTAAAGTGGTCAATGGCATCGGCAGGAGCACCGAGCCCTGGAGCCACTTCCTTGTAGGAGGATGCTGATTGGATTCATTTTCTCCATGTCATGTTTCAGTCCCGAACTTGAGTTATTTTAGTATCCACCTAAAGCAGCGAGCCTCTTGACTTACCTTGAGAATGGTGAATACTTTGCTCACAGTTGTTCCTCACATATTTAAAATTACATGAGGTACAAGAAGATGGAAGCATTTTAAGAGCTGAAGAAAATGCTTTATAGTGGGAGAATATAAATAGCTCAATCTGTTTATCTTATCAGAAGAAGATTGATAGGTAACATGATTATAGTGTGCAAGTAAATTCACAGGAAGAAAATACTGGGTATTAAAAAGCTTTTTAAAATTAAAGTACAGAAGCATGTTAGAAACTAATGCCTGAATCTTAAAACAGATAAGTCAACTTGGGAGTAACACAAATTCTGACTGATCGGCATCATTAACTACTGGAGCAAGCTCTTAGAATGGGACTGTTTGTCTTGTGACATCTTTGAAATGGGGCTCGATATATGCTAGCAAAACCCAAGTCCTTGTACTAAATAAGAGGGTGAGTGGCATCTTTAGTGACCTATGAGCTGCAGGAAGCTAGCTTAAACATCTTACAATGCTTCTGGCCGTACCCTTTAAGGAATCTATGAAATGCCAGAATTCTCTTCTGCTGGAGACATATTGAGCCCACATGCTGAGTTCGTAAAAACACTTATGCACATGCTGAACCTTGAAGTGTTCCAAGATAGTCAAAACCAGAAATGGGAATTTATTATTTGCCAGGGCTCTTAAATATTATTTTGCGTGACATTTTACAGCAAAGATTCTCATGCTGAGGTTCAATAGTAGTGAGCTCACCTCTTGCAGCTGATCCGTTGCAGAGGGTTTTGTTTTTCTGTTTTTGCCTAACAACGTGTATTTAAAAAAACAAAACAAAACAAAATGCTCTTTGACTTCACAGAAGTCAAAGGCAAACATCTAACAAGCTGTGACATGGCTAGGATTTCACCCTAATATTTAGCTAACACTTTTGTCTGGATATATGCAACTCCTGTACTTCTCACAAAGCTTTTAAGATTTTATGAGTTGGCAGATGGAAGGCCTTGGACAGTACAGTTGTGAATGAAAGAAGTCGATTATGAAATTGCCTTATTATTATACATTATTATATGTTATTAATCATACTAGGTGGACTGCTATGAAAAAATATTGTGAAATTTTATTTTGTAGAATTTGATATTTTACTTACTGCCATATTTTATTGTTATAAGGTCATGGAAGTGCACTGAAATGTTGGATTGCAATGGAATAAACTGGGGGCATCCAATATGTCTCCACATATAATACAAACATTTTTATTTTAAAAGTCAGTAAAATAAGTAAATGACTCTTTCTTATTTTACCAGTGCACAACTTTTTCCTAGATTGCTACCAGTTTTTCATTTTCAAAGTCCCTTTTCTGCATCTTTTTTGTCGTGCATCCACATCTCCCTTTTTATAACACTGTCTCAGAGTGATTCATTTGTGACAGTCACAGAAGCATGCACTCCAACACCCACACGCAGGTAAATCTGCTGCGGTGATATATTTTAATTACAGATTTAGTCAAAAGTAATTAAGGTTTTATGTCACAGGGATAGCGGAGAGTTTTAAAAATTCATGTGGTTTCAGTCTTTGTGAGTGTGCAGTTTGTGACACAATGGCTTGCAAAACAAGAACGACCCCTTAGTGCTGTTAGATTAATTAATAGAAAGAGAATAAACTTAATGGAGCTAGAAAAGTGCAAAAAATTGTGTTTTTTACACTGTATATCACACAGATGGAATGGTCGTCCTGGGATTGCGGCGGGGGACAGTAATTGCATTTTAATTACAGTGCTGATGGCTTCTGCTTCCTACCAGATGGAAGGCCCTTTTAAAATAGAGGCACAATAGCAAGCCTCTGCTTATTTTCTCTTCTGATGCTGGCTAACATAAAGTGACACAAGACAAAAGCTATTATGGTATGGTTTGATCAGAAAGACTTTATTCAGTGCTGTAATACTTTCTAGTATGAAGCAAATCCATTCTCTGCCAGTATTAGAGAGACGCTTTTTCTGTCTAGAAACTAAAATGCAAATATGCAGGAAACTACCTACTGCTTTTATTAGTAACAATCATAGTTAATCACGTTGTTGCTAGGTTGATAATTTATAGAAGGAAAGACAGACAACTAAGACTTTCTTTGTTTAGAATACATAGCAAAGATGGTTCTCAGGCTGTATGGAGCAAGGTGTAGTTAGACTGAAGTTAGCAGACGTGAACTTTACTGTATGTCCTTTATTTTACAAATATTATTGGAAGTTAGCAAACATGAAAGTGCTGATTATTGAGAAACTGGTGTTGCAGAGAAGGGTCAGATCTGTAAATAGTGTGAAAATTGCATTCAAAGCTATTAAATTACATTAAGAAGCATACCTTTGTGGATGCACATACAGTATTCATAAGTGAATAAATGAATTATATTTAATAATGTTTCACCTCTTTGTCATAGTTTAAGTGCTTTATGCGTTAGTTTTCTTCAGCAAGATGTCCTTCCACTGTCATTGCACCTTCAAAATTAGTCTTTGTTATTTTTTAGTTTAAATATATATATAGCAGTAATATTATTTAATAATCTAATAATTAATAAAAATTAGCACATTGTGGCTCAGAAAGGTTTGAATTTTGGAGCTAGGTTGCCAGCAATTCAGCTTTCTCCTGGGCAGCTTCCAATTAACCCACTGGAGTCATCTCCATATTATCAAGTATTTCTGCTTAGAAAAGAAATTCTGAGCAGGCTGCCCAAAATGCATGCTGTGGGGCTTGTGAAAATGGGGGAAATGTTTTGGGGAGATTGGAAGGTCCAACCAAAAGATTCCCTCTGCCCCTTCTGAAGCTCTGTGGATTTTGAACACAGGCAGTAGTGAAACATCTCTAGTGTGATTATTTTTTGTAAAAATATATTTGCAAAAACCAGCATTTTTTTGCAGCCAAATAAAGCATTTACCATTTTCTCACATACTAAATAATGTCAATTTTTTTACTATTATAAAAGGTCACTTTGAGTATCAAAATGAATTACAGAGCAAGCAAAATATTCAGTTCTTACCTCAGTTTGGTTTTCATCAAATTGTAATCAGTTAATTTATTGTAATCAGTTAAAGTGGGAACGCTAGCAAGCTTGCTGGAAGAAGGTCTGAGAATTCTGAGTGATCTTGACAAAACTGCAGAAGTGATTCAGTAGAGGCAAGACCAGAGTGTTAAATATAGGAAGGAAAAGTAAACCTAGAATGAGCTGTAAAATCTTCTATTAGGAAGCGTGCCATCTGAAATGGAGGGTGACAAAGAAATAAAACTGAATTTGAATTATTGTAGCTGAATGGCAAAAAAGCTCAACCCAAATAACAATGATTGCAAACAACAGATATTATTCTGAAATTTGTAACTGTAAATTTGTGGTGTTTAAAACGTAAATATTACACTTTACCTTAGTCTGTGATGTTAACATCACAGTGATCTATTGCTGTAGAGTTAACTTGAAGAAAGATAGAAGAAACTTGAGGTCTAGAGGGAAGCAGTTTAAAGATACAGTAATCAATGATTCTTCTTATCTTCATGCCATGGGATTTTACTTGCCGAGAAAAATATTTAAATTTAATTGTAAAGGGTTTTTCTAACTACAGGGATAATCAGCATTCAAACAGACTGTCTATGTCATGCGACGCCTCTTTTTTTTGAGACATTAAAGATATTTCCATAATCTAACCAGGGATGTGTTGTCAATATGAAATTGCAGTTATCTAAATAAACGCCTATGAAGAGTAGTTTTGGTATATAGCAGTCTATACTTTGTCACTGTTTACTATCATCTCTTACAGTCCAGTTATCATGTGGTTTCTTATACCTCTTCACTGCTTACGATTCTTGCTTTTTTGTTCTTTCTCTAGGTCCTCTAGATAAATGTAAAACAACAGCAACAAAGCAGGCATTAGATAAGGTGGCAAAACGGTGCCCCATATAAGATATGAAATTTCTAGTTTTGAAAACCATGTTTCTGTTGGGAGTTACGAAAGTGGTATAAAATGTGAATTTTTTTTAAGCAACTTAAAGTGTGACTACAATTTTTTTTGGACATTCAATTCAGAGAAACACTGGTATGTTGAATAAGTTGAGAGAAAAATGACAAAAATAATAATGAAATGGAAAATAATTACTTGCTACCATGGACAAGGATTGGAGGTCATGATGTAACGAAAGAAAACATGCACTAAAAGGTATACATAGGTGCACTGACATCAGGGTTAGCACATCCTTTGGTTAAATGCTCCCTTGGGTAAGATATGATCAAATAATGTTTGGGAAATGCACATGATGATGACCTGTAAATATTTAAAAGCTAAAACACTGGAAGGAAGAGAATTTTGATTCACTGTAGGAAACTATTAAAAATTAATGGAATGAAAGAAAACACTATTCTTCTGCAATATCAGGAAGTTATATATCCATTTACATCTGAGGATGAAGGTATGATAGTGGGGTGTTAGGATGGTTTTCGAAGAGTGGTGATACATAAAAACATAAAGGTGGTAGCATAAGGTTGGAAAGAAGTCAATCTGTGACAATCGCTTGTGGCCTTCAGCAGATACTTATGTCAGAAAATAAAAAGAGAATGTGAATAAGTAGAAGCTATGGCACTCAATATTTAAAAATCAGAAGCAAACATTAATAGAAAAAATATGATAAAAACAATGCAGTACTGATTATTAGAATGACCTAACTGTGTTCATGGTCAAAAATTACTCCTCGTTATTGCAGTGTCTACTCATATTTTAGCTTTTTTTTTTTAGAAAAAGATGTAGCTACATCTTTGGAAATAGGAAAAAAAAATTACTAAGTAGAAATGAAATTAATAATCATTTCTAAAGAATAAATATCAATATCTAGTAGTGTCAAGTGGAATTTAGAGTAGTCCCATAAAGGAATAACTCAATAAAATGCATGCTAACTACATTGTTTCATTGTGATAGCGAGGTTTATATCACTGTTTGCAAAGGTCTGAAATGGCTATGAATTCCCCATTGTCATTGCTCCATATTTAAAAACATTTTTACAGGTATATTACTTCTAGCATTAAAATTATAGAATTATCTCACACATTATACACAGACTAGAGTACAAAAATGGCTTTAGACTTGAAACAATTAATATGCAGTTTTTCATGTGAAAATTGCTACTAATCATCACAACAGTTGTAAGTACTTTGTATTATAAATATCTTATGCATTCAGCATGTATACTTTTGTACTGACATGATTAGGATAATCTGGCCTCCAAGATTTCAAAATATAAAGTCATAAGTTTTCTTTCATTCTAAGATATAGAGCAATTCCACAAATACATTTAGATCACAAAAAGTGTAGTAGTATTGGCAAACATGATGACATGATGGACATTCTTATTAAATATCACCTTTAATTGTTTATATTATGTTTCTAACAATAAATAAATGAAGATTCATCTAAATACCATGGCTATAGGTGCTATAGAAATTATTTAAAAGAAACAAATATTTGACATGTGTGTGTCCATATTTAGGCAAATTGATGATTTCTGGCACTGTTATAAATTTCTACATTGTAGAGAAAGTTTGCCAGCAAGGAACAGAAGGAGTATTGACTTTTTACTAGAATGACATTTCTATCAAATTAATTATAAACTCAGGAAATATTAATCTAATTGAAATAATAGTGATGAAAGAAAAATGTGTATACGTGTTTTTTTGTTTTTTTTTTCCTGACAGCTTAATAGTTAACAGGAAAAGGAAGGACCTGAAATTCAGTAAGAATTAGAGGAAGTAATTGCAAAGATTATAGTAATTCATATAAATATTATTGAAAAGTGCTAAAAATAAATGTTTACCTTATTAAAACTTGAGCTGACAACTGTGGAAGTAATTTATTTGTTACTACAAATAAAGATAATTAGATAATTAAATAATAAATAAATAAATATGTAATATTTATTGGTTCTATATCAAAACACGTGCCAATCAGCAGATTATTACACTTAAGGAATTTTTATGACACAACAGGAATGGCAATAACAAATTAAAGCGGGATTCACCTTCCTGTTGCATTTTTATTTCACAGATTAAAGAAAGAGTATCCTAAAATAGATTACAGAGTTTAAATTTAAAAATTGATATACTCTTACTGAAGAAAAGAGACTGGTCGTGACATTAGTAGAAGGCTCAAGCATATGCCTCAGGCAGATGTTCAGATGGACTGTACTAAAACCAGAGTAAAAGGCAGAAGCTGAGAGAGAGCTGTGCTGTCGTGAGAGCTGAGGAGTTAGGGTGTGCTCCTCATGTTTTAGGCACAGTATTTCAATGTAGAATGGCTTAAATGAACACTTCCATTAAAGCACAGTATACAAACACGGACTTAGAATAATACTAGTTTTTCCACCAAAAAAACTATCCAAAACAACTCACCAAACAACCAAAAAAATCACTGAAAAAACTGCAATAGCATGCATCTTGCTTGCATCTGTAGTGAATTTGATAACGATCTGTAAACACTGAATTGTCTTTGATGTTGATGCCATTTTCTTTTTAGGTGCATGAGTGAAAGTTGATGAACCTGGAAAATGTAGCACTGAGTGCTCTTGACCCAAATAGTTTCCATAAGTATTCATGGCATCTTCCATTATATAGATAAACATATTCTTAGCACTCTGCAAAGAGAAGCTACAACGGCCTTTATCACCTCATTTTGTATTGACTGTCAAGAACAGGCTACACATAGGCTGAGTAAGAGTGTGTTTTAGAACAAGCTTAGTAAGTGGTTGATTTTTGAATCGGAAGTTTGCCTGGCGGTATACAAGACTTCCATCTTTTGTTAACTTCTTTTGTTAGCTTCTGAATGACATGGGATGACAATTCCTCTTTTTAATTATATATATATATTTTCCTAATACATTGCTTTGTTTACAGAAGAGTTATTGCTGGAAAGAACGAAAACTTTCTTTGCACCGTGAAAAAACATGGAGCTCCTTAGTGGTCATCAGTACATATTCCTTGCTACTCCAGCCACATGTATGTTAGGCTATTTATCTGTGGGAGGTTTGCTTTGTGCACTGCAGCACTCAGTTGCAGGCCCAGCATTACTCTTGATTCATCTTCCTTTTGAAACACTCAAGAAAAAGAGATGACTGTCACATGGAAGCTTCTGAAGCATAGTGCCCAAAGGTCAGCACAATAGGGCTTTCAAACTTGGATTTCTCTCTTGTGTCAGGACACCTTTGAGCTTTTGAATGGTCACACTTTTCATTTTAAGCAGCCACTGGATTTGGTAAGCATTAATATTTTATACTTTTCTGGAAAAGTGATCCAAAACCGGGTTGAAGCATCATGTCTTACTGTCTGAGCAATACTAATGTTCTGAACTTTGCTCAAGGTTTCTTTGGGCCTGAGAAATTAGTTGACTGATTCTTAAATATTAGGATGGGCTTTCCAAGCTCTAACTGCATTAGATTCAGGGGAGGTTGAGGTATCTAGAACTTGATTGAATTCTCTGCAGGTCCTGGTACTGGCCATGTGAAAAAAATTGCACCACAAGTGATAACAGCACGTAGCTTGATTTTTGTTAGATTTGCAAAAAGTAAAATAATTGGTGCTGCTTGAATCTCTGCAACTTTCTCTTGAGAAACTGATTGTATTCACAAGGTAAAATTGCTTTTTCTGCTTGTGAACAGTAGGTGAGTAGAAGCCATTCTTTGGGGAAGGTTGTTAACTATAAAATAAAATGAACCCATTCTTGCTATATCCGAAAATTGGGTTTTGGAAGCAGAACATTTTGCTCCAGTGGCATGCTATGGTGAGGTTTGCACGCACCTATTCTCATGAGTCTTGCCTTTAATCTGGGCTTTCTAAAGATACAGATGAACTTGTTTATCAGGAGCTTGCTTTATGCATATTTTTCGAAATAGCAGTTCTTACTTTTGTTCTGAAAGAGCTTTGTCTGTGTAAGGATACAAAGCATAATAGAAGGGAATGGTTTCAAAAGCAGCTGATACTTCTGAATGATGTGGTATGGAGAATTATATTCCACCTGTAATGGCAGTATTAACTCCCTTATATAAGACACCTGTGCTTTTGGTATAACAGTATAACAAATCTGTTCCTATTATATGTGTAAATTTTATCATTGTATCATCAAATACATCATGGCTGCACCTTGCTTATTTTTATTAACTTTGTCACATAATAAAGATAGTGTGAGAATTACACAGAAATGTATCACTTCTCCAGAAACGTTTATTTAGGTAAGCATTTGCATATTCTCCATATGTTGATTCGTCAGTGAAGTAGACAACCCTTATCTAAAGGATGCCCACATAAATAACACTGTAAATATATAAAAGGCATTCATCAGAGAGTAGCTAAATAAATCCCAGCATAGTAAGAAAACAATAAACATTTTTGTATCAGTTACTAAGAGCAGAGGTTGTGTTTGACAGAGCACTGAACCCAGACACAGGAGACCATATTCACTGTGTAGGGCAAATCTGCCTACCTGCTTGCCTCATGTTCTATATCTGTGTAGTGGAAAAAAATATTGTTGTTATTGACTTCCTTTGTGAAACAATTTTCAGATTTAATATTGAATAATGCCATATATGAGATATGTATTACTTATAGAATAACGAACACAGAAATACAACATCAAAGGGGTGCTTTGTGTCTAGAAATTATCCAGAGTGTGGTTTTACAAGTTTTCTGGAAAGCGTGTTACAGCCATTAAAAAGCATGGATACAATTTAGACCATTTAAACTGGGGAATCACTGTAACAGGGACGACATATTGGTGGTGTCCATGACAGGACATAGAGAAAAGACTGCAGCTCTGTACCAGTGCTTTGAATCACCTCCTATTTATTCTTCAGCCTGCAATAAGAATTATTCCATTATATAAATCATGTTTAACTTCTATAGAGGTTCCACAGTTTTTAAGTGTTGGCTATAATTTAATTTGATTTATGTATAACAAAGAATTAAAGTGTGCATGTCAATATTGCAAACACAATAGTTTTATCACTCAGTTGAGAAATAAAGTAGTCTGTATGCAGGCAAAACAACTTCAGAACATATCCATTCTTTTTCCTTTGCCATTTATTATTGGTACTGTGATTCCTCATTACATTGAACAGGATGAGGAGAATTGTGTGTGAATCCTTTTATAAGTATCTTCTCCAGCATTACAAGTGTAATATATCATTCTCTTTTCCAACATTTCTACATAGATTTAGTTCTAAAAATAGATATTCCCTGAGCAGAAATTCGGTTCCACACTGCTCATTCCCATGTCTGAGCCCATTCGGTCAGGGTGGTTATTTAGAATGTCTTCCACAGCACAGCTCAAAAACTCAATGAGCTTGATGAACACAGACAAAATAGAAATTATGACTTATGAATGACCATGGAAGATTTTTTTCCTGCCACAACAGTGTCATTATGCTCTGACAGTTCCTGTTTAAGTTCTGCTCTTCCTTCATTTCCTGAGTTGCTTTCTAGACCACTCTATGTCCAATAGTTTTCTGGTTTGATTGCCTGAAAATATCTTTATGTAGGTCAGCTTATTGAAATATAAATTGAAGGAATGCGAAACCTGATTAAAATTCCTCTTAAGACTAAGAGTGCCTGTTTAGATAACGCTCTCCCTACAGGTTTTTCTTTTAGAATAAATGCCTCTCTTAAACTTTTTTTTTGGTTGATTAATCAATATATTATTTGTAAGATCTTTTGCTCACAAAGGAATGCATTTTATTAGATGATTCCTTATGAAAAATGTCTGATGCCTCCTTATGGAGAAGCCTCTTTTCTGTCACATGTTCTGTGCATAAAACTATCTGTTTTCATGTATATGAATGCATGTGCATTTATACTACACAGATAGAGTATTTCTTTGTAGACTGCTTCTGTTTTTGCATATTTCAAAATTCTCCCATTTAAGTAAGATTTGTTACTACAAATGCTAACAGAGGACCTGTTCCGCTGTGATATTCATCTAGGAAGAGAGTAGCAAAAAAACTATTATGGTTATCATTATCCGAACAACATTTCTGTGACACATAACCATAACTAAAAGTGTAAAAAGAAGAGACATTTGTTTATGAGAGAAATGGTCTGCAAACTTAGCCTTTGTTGGAGCATCATGTCTACAATGACGTTACAGCATGACAATCATTTAGCATTTGTATAGAAAAAAGCTGTTTACCAATTAAGTTGTAGTCAAGGTCAGTGAGAAGGAAAGAAAATGTGGGAGAAGTACTTAGTATTAAGTACAAGCTATAGCCATAAATCCACTATTCTGACATGGGTCAGCTAATGTATCATTTCTCCACCTCCAGCTTTTAAGGTAGTAGATTATTTGAAGCCAGGTTGATGTGCTAAAAACAGAAACATGATGATGATGATTATTTTTTTTTTTCCTCTGGCATTTGACGTAGTTCTAGAATCGAAGACTGAAATTGTGTATTTTAGCATTTATTAGGTGTGGTGAATCTTATTGGACAGAATGCTGAATGTGTGTGTCAATATGTGTATCTATTAGGTTATACTTATGCACTGGTTCATGTGCAGAGCAGTAATTGAAAATTTATATCTTGATTTTGCTTCACTAAAATTCTCACCACCAGTATTTCATTAATGTGTTTGTAGCACTAATAAGTTTCAGTGAGCCTTAGTTAAAGAATGTTAATGGCCATAGGTAGATTTCTAAAGTTTTTTGTAATAAATTGCAGCTAAAATATTGAGTTATTGCAATATCATGTGACTTGAGAATTCAACAGGTGAAGTGGAGTGAATTTAAGGTACTGGCACAGAAAAGACTGATATTCCCTTCACAAAGTTTTAGTCAAAGTGAAACGTCCATTACTGTTAGAAATAGGTTACACTCATATTTCCAGAGAAATTTAGTTCATCAAGGGCTGAGAAAAAAACCACCATATATCTTACCACTGATAAAATTAACAGTTACATCTCTCCCACCACTGTCAAATTGAAGTCCTGAAAAGACAGGACAACCTGATGCAACCTCGTTGAGAGGACACAAAAGAACAAAAGAGAAGGATCTCATTCTGTATAGTCAGAGTCCTGCCTAGAAGAAGCCTATGGGTTACTGCCCTGGAGGGAAGAGAGATCCAGGAGAGACAGTTAATTTTTAAGAATCAACTCCTCCAACCACACAAGTAGAAGCAAAGATGAGTGACCTGGGAGAAATATAAACATCCTGAACACGCAGGGATAGTGTTTAGAAAGCCAAAGCTCACTTGGAGTTGAATCTGGCTAGAAACCTGAATGACAACAAGGAAACTTAATGTGAGTATTTAGCAATAAAAGGAAGACAGGGAAAACGTGTCCAAACCCCACATGGGACAGGGAATAAAAGACACAGAAGACTAAGAATATTTGAACTTCTCAGTCTTTGCTGCTAAGAGCAACTGTCAGGAATCCCAGATCCCTGATACTATTGGTAAAGTGCAGTGCAAGAAAGGGTGTGGGAGGAGTATCTGGTTAGGGAACATTTAAACAAGCTAGATTGGCAGTTTAGTGGTCTTATCAATGTGTGTAATATCCAATGACAAGGTGTGAAGAAGACACAGCTATGCTCTGTGATGCCCAGTGAAAGAATAAGAGGCCATGCATGCAAATTATGATACCAGAAAGTCCATTCAGAGAAGAGTAAACACTTTTTTTTTTTTTTTACTGTAAATTTAGCTGAACATTTTGACTATGTTAAAATACTTGGTCCATTCTCTATGTGATTACTCAGATTAATGGCCTTTTGTGTAATTCAAAGAGCTTTAAATGTACTGAGTCTTTATTTAAATTTTCTGTGTGTGCATGCTTGTTGTGCAACAATAAAATGTTTTGTGCTCTGTACACAATTTTCAAGGCTTACAATAAATTCCAATGTTTTCATATCTCCTTAAACAAAGGTTGAAAGGGAGATAAACAGGGGAGTCAGTGCATGGTGAGGGAGTATGATTTCAACTTCCCACTTTTCATGCAGTGCAAATGGCAGTTTCTTGCTGTAACTGTGACCTGAGAAATAGGACTGAAATAATTATGTTAAGGAAGTCTTTTTTTTCTTTTTCTTTTTTTTTTCCCATAGCATCTATCTTTGTTCTGATGCCTATTTCAAAATACAGAAGGGAGAGGATATTTGCTTTGCTTACATTGGTTGCAGGCATCTGGCTTGCTTATTTCATTAGTTTAAGAAATATGTGCATAATAATAACATTCTATTCTATTAATGAATTTTAATGCAGCTGTTACTTAAAATTCTCTTGATTTCTTACAATATTATATATTTTGGCACAGATTTCAGGGAAATTTTGATCTTTGCCTTATAAAAGTGAGTGAGAATTAGGAAGTCAGCATATCTTTCCAAAGCTAACCTTAAATCCTCAAGGATTCTTGTCTGAAGAGATAAAAAGAATAAATTCAGAAAGGAAATCAGTCTGGTATAAATGGTACTTTTATTTACCTTCTGTGCTGTAAAGAAACTGCAAGTCGGGCAAGTCTTTTGGTTCCTTTAATTCATAAAATCTACATGAACTGATTATGGTCACACAAAAAAATCCACTGCATAATCTTATTAGAAATGACAAAGGGTTCTGGGTCTTATGCTCAAACTGGTAGGTCATATTGCCTCATTTAACTTAGGAAGGTACTAGGATTATTTAAATCAATTACTTGACATTTCAGTCTCAAAGTCAGGAACAAAGATGTCTCAGCTGTGTCTGCAGGCCCTTTCCCCAAATTGCTGCCAAATTTTTCAGTGCAGGGTTTTTGTTTTTATATATACCCGATGAGTTAATGAGTCTATTTTCTTGAAAAATTACATAAAGTAATTTTCTAACATTTCCATATAAAAATAGTATGTATAGCATGCATGTTTGTGTCCATTTGTTTGGTTACAGAACATTAGCATGCCATGCAAAGTGGTGTAGTACTTGCCATTAAGAAGTAAGCATTTACCATTGGTTACTTGCACGGTGATGTACCATAACTTCACTCTGTTAGTTTAGGTGCTGAAATAAAGAACATGATAACATTTCTGTCAAAAGGTGTTAGTGTAATTCACCAGAGACAGAAGCACGGAATGAGAAAGTTTATGACAATTTTCAGTTTGCACCTGTATGACCACCACAGTGTTTGAGCCTGGGCTTAACCTCAGATGGGCACAGTTCAGTATGGAGCATCCCAACATATGGGTAAGCAAGCTAGGCTGTATTTCCACATGGTTCATGTTAGCATATTCTACTCCATTTTTAGTTTTTGTGTTTTTTTTTTTCTATTTAAGATGCATGAGCCAAGAAGAGCCTAGCTTGTCATTCAGACCACAGGTTGCATTTATGTGGCTGGGAGTTAGCATGATTCTCTCTTCAACAGTAACAAGCAATTAGGCATAAACATAGTGGAAAGACAATAAACTAGAACTCTAGAATACTATCTTTAATGCTATTTTTTACTATGGGCCTATGTAAACCCATGAAAACCACCAGAATGCTACTGTAAGGAAACTGATATGTCACAGCCTGAACTGACTGATGATTGAGCACCTGCAGAAGGGGGTGGCTGGCCCAAGAAGCACAGGTGCAAGCAATTCATCTGTGCTTCCCAGGTGAACCCAGGGTCCATCCCTCCCTGAGCTCATTTAAAGGCTAGCCTCTGAAGTGAGGGGCTATTGAAGGACTGCCTCATGAGAAGAAGTGGTCTGTAGGTAGAAAACCCTATCGCTGGTTGGGTGAGTCAACTTTTTCCTGTATGTAATTGTTGATATTTGTAATAATACTTTGCCTGGTATTGCAGAGAACTTAACAGAAGCGATTTCATTGTCTCTAAGCACCAACATCTAATTATAGAGGTCAAAAATTACTCTTAAAGTTAAAAATATATATATATTATTTTAAAAGCACAGTTACTTCTTTAACATAAAGTGGGAGTGCACTAGAGAAAAACTCTGGTTGCTCCTTTGAGTTGTTGTGAAATACATCAACTTTTAACCACCATGTTTTTTATACTTTAACCCAGTGAACTTGCTAAGAAAAGAATATTCCTGAAGTTGTGGTGCCTCACATTTGAAAACTAGGCTGCCTGGAGTTTTAATTCAAATGTATGATTGGATGCAGCTTTGTTTCACTGGGGAGGAAAGGACTAAACAGTTGTTTTTGAGGTATGTGCTGGTAAGCGCCTTCATGGGACTGATATAGTAGAGACTGGCAAACAGGTAATAGAAATTGGAGGATGGGTCTTAGAACATCCTGTTTTTTAATTCTATTTCTACAGACCTTGTAATAACAAGTGAAGTTTTTAAGGCTGTGAAGGCTTGATGGCATTAAGAGCTTATATAGTTATGAGAACTCAGGGTTATGACAGAAGCCAATAAGTGAAGGAAGAGTTATGTGAAACTGAGATGCAACAAATACTGGATAAGAATGGTACCTCTGAAAAGTGTGAGGACTGATTGTGGACTACTGAGGAGCTGGAGATGCCCACGTAGACTTCTGTGTGAGCATGTATTGTTGTATGGTCTCTAAATACATAATCTCATATTATTTCTAGTACAAAGTAGAAATTTAATGAGTAGTGATTCAGTATTTTGTTTTATCATGTTCATGTGTGCTTCCAGGCTACAGTATATGCTGTTTACTGTATGCTATTTAAATGCTGTGCTAAAGGCAGAAAAATTAACTTCCTCATGGGCTATTCTGTAGCACTCATTACTGTAAGACTGGAATATCCTACAATCAGAAATAAATTGACTCCTCAAACCATGTAGCTTGAGGATAAACTATTTTTGCTCTCAAGCATAGACAAACATCAGGCATATTGTATATGCCCAGTTTGGAACATTTGAGACTTGATTTCTTTGAGCACTCACTGGTATGCAGTGCTTTGTTTGATGCATACATCCTATTTTCTTCAGTTGCAGCTGAGACTACTCAGCCATTCTGCAAATTGCGAGCTGAAGAAATGATATAAATAGGAGCACCTGGGAGAATCTGCTGTTTAAGTTGTTTGCTCTGGATCTGGAATTTCTCATAGAGAAAAGGGTTATGTGCAGCTCTGTTTTGTATGAGGTAGTTTTTGTGCACTCCTACTGTCATGTTGAGGCTTTAGCGCAGTAATTTACAATACTGTGAGGTAAGAGCTTTGGGTTATTTATGATTTTCACTAAGTTGGAGCAGGTGGATAGAACTGGAAAAAACTTTCAAAATTGCCCAACAACGTAGAAGCAGAACTCCCATTTTCAGAAGCACATAAATTGAGTATAAGCTTAGGTGCTTTTGGAAAATTACTTTGTCTTTTTCTGCAATAAAGATGATGAAATAATATCTATATCATTGCTGAAAGACAAAAATTCTAATCTGAAAATTATCTACATGCGATTTCCAACAGTACTTCAAAATTTAGTTGAAAGCTATTAAAGAAGTATAGCTGAATTAAATAAACGCAATATATCTGTCTTGTGAACAATATATAATGATACTTAAAAAAAATATATCCATTATGTAACAAGGCTGGTTCTTCAGAGAACGTGAATACTTCTTGAGGCAACACCTTTAACTTTGCTGCAGCCAACAGCAGCACAAATATTTGGTCTCTTATTTATTCTTACTCGAAATGCTATAGTAAATGTTCTTGTCTGAGAGAGAAGAAATCTCCTTGGACTTGCAAAAATAAATTTGCAATGTATTTATGAACACTTTAAACTATTTTAAACTCTGTGTGGAGTACGTTGTCTTCATTGTGCTGGCAGAGGTATACCTGTTCTAAAAGGTCATCATGAGAAAAACAGCATAGTTGAATTTAAAACTGATTATTTCTTAAATTGCTGCATGTAATTTAGTATATTAACATCGATTAGTGCTAACAGCTTAATATAATGAAAATACATAAATTGCTTCTCAAAACTGCCTGGGAAAGGGTGAAATATTAGAGGCAATATCACTTATGAAACTGAGGAACATTTTCATAATTAGTAACAAATTAATATGGTGCAGAACATAGAATTAAAATCATGCACAATTCTTTCTCTCTATTTATTCCAGATTTCATATGCTTACTGTTTCCCTTAAATACTTTTGTTTTCTGTAATGCTTCTCTTATTTGGAGGACTGCACATGTAGAGTGTAATGCTTTCTCATGAGAATAAAAGTGTGTTACCATAATGTTCACTTTAAACGCGCTTTTGACTATGAACTGACTTGAGATCTCCCAGTTCAGTTTTGCTATGTCTTCCAGAGTTTGTGGTATTGATCTGACTTAGCTCTGTGCTTTCTGTCTTGTAAACTTTTGAAATACAGTCAGTAAGTCAGCTCTACCGTCTGGTTGCAAACAGTGTTTTCAGGAAACTTTTTCACTGTCAGTTCAGCAGATTCCTAGTATATCTAAATAATATATACTTACTGATATTCTCTAAGGCTAATTCTCAGGTTAGCTTCATGCAGCATGGAATGAAATAGTTCATAAAAGTGCAGGTATATTACATCTGTGAGATTAACATGATCAACCCTACTTTCAGTTTAAAATAATAAAATCATTTTTGACAAGTTTCACTTCCTGTAAAATCACTTTGTCTGGCATTATTTATATTCTCTCCTTTAATTCTTTATCAACAGAATCCCATATCAGCCTTTTCCTCTATTTTCCCTGCAATTTGTGGTTACCTGGGTCATCTGCTTTGCCCTTCATGAATATTTGCATCATCTTTTAATGCTGTAAGAATTTTTTTCCCTAGTTCTGTTAACTTTGTTAAAAGTAGCATCCTTTGGTAGACAACTTCAAGTTTCTAAGAATAATTGACTGAAAAGACATTTATCCAAATTATTATGTAATGCTTTGAAGCACAGAAAGTGAATCACTCAGTAAGCAAAACTGTACGAACACCAAGAACCATTTCAGATTGTCTGGGCGTCATGAGTTGTAATGTGTCTTGTGGGATATTTGGGACTGAGTCGAGCCCTGACATTCCTTATGATTCTCTCTACTACAGAGGAACAGAATGATTTCCAATGGCTATGTCTAACAGAACAAATGCCTGTCTATTTCTTTATCTGCATTTAAAAGATTTATAATATGGAATTGTTAACTTTACTACAGCTAGCTTGCTGAAAAGAAGTGCATAAGAAAGGAAATAAGTGCAGTATTTGTTGCAGAGTAAGGAAAGTGCAGGAAAGTATACTTTGGACAATCCTTTCACAAGGACTCATCTGTGGTTTGGCCTTAACGTTGCTCTTTTCTGTCGTGGCAGTGATGATTCTTCTATTTGGATGAGGTTGAGTTCATCATATCATATCTTGTAAGATTTTTTTTGAAGCCCATTAGGAAATTATATAGAAATGCAGTTCATAATTTCATGGCAAGGGTTGCATGTGGAAGTAATGCTAACTTCATGAGCATAATGAACTTTTTGACTCTGTCTGTGTTAATGGCAAAATCATCATTTCATTCAAGTAGGCTAGGCATAGGATTTCTGTCTAAATCTTAATTCACTGTCAGGCCTTTTGGTTATCAGTGAAGAAAATGGTCCCCTAGTGAAACTGAATTTGCTTCTTTTCTTCAACTACAAACTATAATTGCCACTTAAGAGTATAGAACATATTTATTTTCTAGACCATTCTCAATGAAACTTAGAGAAGAATTGCTGCTGCAACAGTCTTTCCCAAAGTTTTGGTTAGGGACCAACCTGCAGGGGAAGCTGAACAGGGAATACAGCCTTAATGACTAATTTTCCTTTTGTGCCTCCTCCTTCCTAATGTGCTTATACCTGTACTTTGAAAGGTCCTTGATCTGTTCTGCTTGGCCATGGTAGCGGGCAGATTTCAGTCAGGTATAGAACATGTGGGGAAAACTTTCAACAACAGGTTTGTGTTGCTAGGTTTAGTTACAGTAAAATGTCAATAGGTGACAATTCTTGTATTCTCTCTCCTTGCTGCCTGCCATATTGCACATTGAGGATTGAAATGCTTGTCCTTAATCTTTTTCCCCCATTTATTTCTTTATAACTTATATATACATAAATATATGTATATATATTTAACATGGAGAAGACTGAGGGGGATCTTATCAATGTTTATAAATATCTAAGGGTGGCAGTCAAGTGGATGGGGTAAGATAGTTTTCAGTGGTGTCCAGTGGCAGGACAAGGGGCAATGGGCACAAACTGGAACGACAGGGAAGTTCTGTATAAACATGAGTTAAAACCCCTTTGCATTGAGAGTGACAGAGCCTCTAGATCAGTCTCTCTAGAGAGGTAGTGGAGATGTCCAAAACCCACCTGGATGCTTTCCTGTGCAACCTAAAGCAGAGAGCCTACTTCAGCGAAGGGTTTGGACTAGATGATCTACAGAGATTCTTTCTAACCCCTACAGTTCTGTGAGATATGGTACTTGATGTGTACTATTATACATCTATAATGTAAAAGTGTGTTTCTTAAATGATTTTGATGACATTTGAGGCTTTTAATGAGTTAAATGCCAGAGTTAAGTATTGCATGAGCTTTGTGGGTCACTTTGTGTATCCTTGATAAGAGCTAAGGCAGAATGAGGCTGATAATCAGATCTGCACTTAGAAAACAGGTGCTTTTTTGATACTAAAACACAAATCTGATTTCCTAATCCTTAAAAAAACAAACAAACAAACAAAACAAAACAAAAAAAAAAAAAAAACAAAAAAACCCTTAACCTATCTTTGAGCACTCTAGAGAACTCACCTGCCAAAGCTATGATTCAATTGCATTGTAGCCAGGTCTGGATTTTGTGACAAAATGTGTGTGCTTTTTCTCGTATTTCTCCTTTCTCCATTTTTCTACTATGCATGTTTCTCTTTTATTTTGGCATTGATTCTGCAGTACAACTCAGACGTGCTCAAGTGAGCCCACACAATGTAAGGTAGGTGCAGCAAATTGCACAATCAAGCCTATTAAATAGAATTTTACTTCCATAACAGGATATGACAGCTGTCACTTAAAACTGAGAATTCTTTCCCCCAACAAGCATGTTTTATTCTGAGACAGCATTGCAGGAGATCCTCCCCCTTCAAAAGAGATAGAAAAATAGATTATAATACAGTTATTTTAATCTTGTTTAATCACCTGAACAAATACATAGCCTGGATGTGAACTGATTTACATGTTTGACACCAAAAGGTGGGGGTAAGAAAATTTCTAGCAAGTGACCAGTGTTTCTTTGGTATTCAATTTGAAAAGTAAAACAGGCTTGAATTTTATTTTGATTATTCCATCTTGTTCCTAAAGATTCTATTCTAAACTGTGAACTCAGTGCAGCATAGGCTTCAGGTTCTATATAACCATTTGTGCTGTGTTTGGATCATTGGGATATATTCTAGCATTGTTCCAGAAAACCTAAGATAATCATAGGTAGAACACAGAAAGAGAACTTTACTATGCACTGTGGCCTTTTCATAGAGTTTGTTTGGGGAAAAAAACAAACAAACGAAAACTCTGAAACTCTACAGTAAAACTCATGGGAGGACTTCCAGGAATAGCCTGTGGCATTTTTTTATTCCTTCTTCACTGTGACTTTATGAATAAGAATTGAAATATGTATTACTGATAATTCTGCTTCCAGAAAGAACCTCTTCATAGAACAGAAATACTGTTTTTTTAGCTCATGATCTCATGTGTATATATGTGTATATGCTTATAATTGAGGGTAGCAGTCCCAGCTTTGGCTAGGTAAAATGATTAGTAGCTAGATTATTTAGGTTGTCTTCTGCTTTTTATATGATGCTTGAACTGAGTGCATGAATAATACAAAAAAAAAAAGTGTAGAAACTCGTGTATGTATAAGTGCCAAGTTAGATAGTAATGGCAATATAGTAGGCTGAAAGGATACTTGGATACAATATGCTAAAAGTGTTTGAAATTTCACATAGAATCAGAAAACCTACCAGGAAATCTGTAGGACTATGAAACATTTGCCTTACAAAAGGGTAAGGTAATAACAGAAGCTAAACAAAACTAGCGTTTTCATTCACGTTAGAGAAGTTTAGGGAAGTTAGCACACCAGAATCTATGGGATTCTCACACTGCGGTTTCTGTAATCTGTTTTAAAGATCTATAGTATAAGTAAAAAAAAAAAAGCTTGAGAGATCATAGAAAGGCATACATCTGATATCTACTAACTTGAGAGTGGCGTAGACAATTTTACTGGATGCTGCCCGGTCTTGTTATCTGGCAGAGAGATTTCACACAGCCGAAAATGCTCCTGTAGATTATATTGCTGGACTTGTTTTAAAAATAGATTTTTTGAAGTCATTAGACAAATTAAAGTTGGGCAACATCTCCAAGGGCTACTAAAGAATGCAAGCTAGCTCTTGGTGTTACTAAAATAATGACTACTGGGGCATACTCCGTAGTTGTCATGAAATACCATTTCCATAATGGCCACTGGCAGACATAACCCTGTGCTAGATGGACCTTTGTCTGATTCAGTCCTTCTCCTGCTATGTTATGCTTACAAAGGAGCTATGTTAGACTGAAAAGAAACTGTTTGAAAGGTTGTAAATACTGAGTAATGGGTACCCAGACTGGTGGGATTCCTGATGTGGTCTTGCTGGCACTGCTGTGAGCTAAGATAGCAGAATAGCTGAGGTTTTCTCTACTGACTCCATGTTATGTTCTGGAAGGAGTATGAAGCTTTGAATAAAATACATAAATGATGGTAAGTTATCAGAAATCGAAACTGGCAGTGAGGGCAGTGGCTTATTCCAAGGACCTTGAGGTCTAGTCTGACCTTCTTGTTTTTTCTGGTGAAACTTCCACTGAATAAATTTTTAGAAATGTAATCACCAAAAAATGACGTTATTTCTTCAGCTCTTCAGTGTATACTCAAAAACTGCCAACTAAAGCTCCCCGTATTATGTTACGTTCAGGGGAAGATTTGTTTGTGTAAGGACTGCACTGAGCATGGTTGCCTCCATTAATAGAAAGATTTTTATTCTTCTGAATAAATTCAGAATTATAATAAACTTGAGCATTTATTTGCATTTCTGTCAACAAAACACAAAATCCTTGTAGTATTAGTACAACTTCATTCATCTGATTAAGAACTTTGTTTTAATGAGGCTATTCTGCATTAATTTTTACATGAATGTGCTTTTTTCCCCATAGGTTATATGTAGAACTGGCTCATAATAGCAAAGTTCATACTGTTGGAGGCCAGGCTCTGATATTAAAAATTGCAATATGAATTGACAAGTATTTGGAGAAAAATATCTAAGTTAGAGAATTTATAGAACCTTTAGGTTTGTTAAATAATATTTAATAGTAAGCTGTTGACTGGATGGCATTAGAAAGAACCATTTTGATGTAGTTTTTTTTTTCACTTCATAAAGCTGTATTTTTTCCTGTCACTCTCCTCAATATTAAATTTCATGTTTTTAAATGGTATGAGTTGTCTTTATTTTCCTCAGTCAGAGCCTTTAACATTGATGTTATTGATTCATTCTAAAAAAGGAAACTATGAAAGGCTTCTTCAAAATATGTGAAATTTGATCAATTTTCTTCTTTCAAATTGGAAATACAATATGTCTAGTACTCTAGGATATGTGTCTTTAAGTGCAAGCAGTCGAGCACACATAATAATTTTCCATTTTATTTGAATGTTTCTGGCTCAGCACCTACATTCGCTAGATGCTGATGCTCTAAAGTTAAGTAAGCTAACATGGTAGTTTTCAAGTAGTAATTTATATTGCAAGTAAGGCATTATTAAAGTTAAGTGTTTCACAACCAACTTGATTGTGTGCATTTTTCAAATACTTAGTATGATATTTGTAGGTGTGTTTCTACCATGCAACAGGAGCTTCTAGAGTATGGTCTGAATTCCTATCATTTTCTCTCCAATATGAATTTTATCTTGGTGTATGCGATTGTGAGAGTGCTAAAAGAGATGAGTGACAATCCAAGGAAGAAAATATAAACAAAAATGGATATCTTCTGTCACTATCTTTTTTTAATTCAATGTTAATCACTAGGGGAAATAACTTTCTTAAAAAAAGAAAAGGAAAGATCTTTGTCATGTGGGTAATCAGATCAGTAGAACTACATAGTACAGAAGTATTCAACTCTGAATTTCTGCTTTTACTGCGTTGTGACCTAAGAACTGAGATTTAAGTATTTCTCTAAGGTAAAATGAACGCTTATTTTCTCTTCCAGAGCGACTTCTCTTTATACTGGAAACATAAAAAGAATTCCATAAAGACTTCTTGAATGAGAAAAAGATATTTAGACTTCAAAGTTCACTTTTATTGTTCTAGTAACAGACTAGAATTAGCAGTTAGAAGTATGTAAGCAGAAAGAAAGGATGGAGAGCACATGATACAAAATATGTCATTGGTTCTGCCTCCTGGGAAGTAGGGAGTAGATGAAATTTTCTCAGATATCCCTTATAATCAACTAAAACCTGAATGTTGTTGTTGAGTTGTCTTTTGATGTTGCAGGTACTGTTGGGAGTTTCATAGCTTTCTGGATTTCCTACTTAGGGTGCAAGATCTGGCTTGTGTTACAGGAAGAGGTATGAGTGTGTCTGTGAGGGGTGCTGTGTTTCCCCACATCAGGGAAGGGGAAGTGATGGAAACACTGCTCCTTGCTAAATTTAGGTGCTTCAGACAACAACAGCAAGTAACTAAGACCAAATCAAGAAACAATCTTTAAACAAGCTTTTCATCATGAAGGATCTGGAGTACTTGTCAAGTTAATAAAAGGCAGGGTTAGTACCTAAAAAGATCTGCAGAAACTATAGCATCCCATTCTGTTTTGCATATCACATTTAAGATGATATTTATCTGCGAATGCTGGATGATACACAGATAAGAGGCTATAAGTCAGCTTGCCTTAAAGCACTTCCTTATTAAACTTTTAATAACAGCATTAGCAATTGGCACTAATGACTTCTGTTTGTACTGGAGATGACCGTGCTGAGTGAATTGAACTGCATGGATAAATGTAATAAATAACTCAGATGCTGCGTTTTGCTGTGTAGTTCATTCTTTAATTAGATTGGTATCTTTGTTTATTTAATGATGGTGATCATGCACCAAAATGATTTTTTGAGGACATCTTGTAAAGAAGAGGAAATCTGAACAACAGGAGAGGAATGTTCCTTTCTTAGCACAGCTGGGCAGGGCAAGGACCATTTTTCATCTGGGAGGTTTGCAGGGAGTGTAGATTACCAAATTCAAAAAAGAAAGATCTTTTATCCTAAGATTTGTTTATTCTCTTGCAATTCACATCTTACTTCTCACTAGTGGAGTCTATCAAAATCTTATCCTCGAGCTGGTTGTTTTCATCGCTTGAATTGGTGATGATTTGGTTAGTCACTGCCAGTGTTTGGACCTGAGTAATATAGGATTTTACTATGAGGTTTGCATGTTTTAAACATACTCTAAAGGGGGGTTGGCCTCAATGCTTTCTCTAGCAGTCCTTACTGAATTCATCGTTCTTAAAGCTTTATTTTTGCATCTCCAGAAACCTCAGTGTGAGTGCACGAAGCTCACTGTGTCTCAATATGAAAGGATGCTACAAGCACCCTTGATGCATTAATGGAGAAGACTTGTAATTCTTCTAGGCTTTGCCATAGTGCCCAAACTTATTTCTTGAAGAATAAAACTTTGAGGCAAACTGAAAGGGATTTTTCTGAAGCAGTGGGGGGGAGCAAACTAATTACTTTAATTCATCCAAACCTAAAATAAGGACAAGGATGATGTATCACAGCTTTTTGTATTATCTAAGTTGTTGTTTTTAGTTAGAATAATTAGCCCGTATTAATAAGTAGGTATTAATTATTTAGTATCATTTATTTCAAACTTTCAAATCAGCAAGAAACTAGTCATGTATTTGTCAGTCACGTGGCGCTTCTAGTATTGTTTTTTTTCCTTCAGTTCTCAACCTAAACTAAAGGCACCTGGAAGCTTGCCAGCAAGGCTCTCCATGCATTTGGCTGTAATGTTCTCAGGTTTCTACCCCTACCTCTATTTTACCTTTTCTGATGATGGATGTTTCCCCCTCATGAATATTCAACAAGAATCATCTGTTAGTAAAACATATGTATATCTTGCACAAGGAATATAAAAATGTATATATGCCAAGCTCTTAATAATGCTGCTGGCATAGTGGATTGACTTTTTTGAAGACAAAAGAAATGTTTTGTACTGTCAACAAATGAGAGAGAAATTTGACTTTTTTTGTCCTGTGCTTCACTGATTGTCAACTTTTCAGAAACTGTTTCCTGTTATCTTGTCAAAAGTAACAAATGGAGGTACAGTTTTTGTCACACACTGGGCTTGCACTTTTCTTTTGCATTATATGGCAATATGATGTATTCCAGTGCGATGTAAAATGCCCATGCCTCTTTTAAGCCCTACTCATGTTTCAATTGATTTAACTGTAGTAGCAGGAGCCCAGCCTCAGACAAGGTGTTTAAAAGAATCTTTTTTTCTAAATTACATGATTTCTTCTGTTCCCCAAAAGCTTCTCCATCCATTTCATTCTGGCACATATTTTAACTGATTTCTGCCTAATGAGTTAGGTTTCTGAGCAAAAAATTACCTGACTTCTTTATAGCTGTGTTTCCTTGAGTGAAAAGCATTATTTCCATTAATTTGGAATTTTTTTAAAATCTAGAATTTTTTTTATTAAACTGATATGGAAGTCGTGTATCTACAAAACTCTGTTCTCAAGCCACAGAGCTATCTAAGCAAAATTCCTGTAAACAAATAATTTGTTCTGTTTTTATTTCTACCTTTTCACACTTTTTTTTTTTTTTTTCCCCTGGCACTTTACATTTTCTTTTTGCTTGAGGAGAAACTAAACTAATTGTATTGGAACTCTCAACTCTGGCAAAGATTGGCCAGAGAAGTCGTCATAAAGCTGAAACTTCCTTTGAACTTTTCCTTTTGAGAGGAATAATGTGCAACTGCCACAACATTTCAGCTCCTTACCATGTAGCTGACACAATGAGTCTTATCTAAGAATAAGTAAAGCTATAAAAAAAAAAAACACTCTGGAGGGTTTTCTTTTGTTTTTGTATTTTGAATAATAGGTGGCAAGTCATGTTTGACATAAGGCTGCAGAATGATTAGGCTAAGGATTTGGAGTGCAGCTGCGCTGATGACATTTGGCAGCCTTATTGACACACTGTATTGCCTCAGGCTGATGATTCTTTGCAGTTTTTCAGACATCTCTCGCAGTCTGTTTAGGGAGAAAATGGGAGAAAACACTTAATTATATCTACTTTTGAGGTGGTTTGTCTCCAGCCTCCATCTCTCTCAACTTGTGGCAAACTGAAGCAAATGTTAGTCACTGCGGAGTTGACTAGCCTGCTTCTGACACCTAAAAGGAATCCTTTCCTTACACAGCAAAATACTCCTCACTGGCAACCTTCTCAAGACTTACTTACAAGGTGATAGTAGAAAGCTGCTTTTGCTGTTTCCTCATTTGACTTGAGTCATTTGCAAAATAAATTCTGTGCAGTTTGTCACAGGTGAGTTACCCAGGGCCTTTTCAGTAGGTGGTATTCCCTACACCTCTGTCCTGCTCCTTTCCTTCAGTACAATCTAATGCAGCATGTCTGTAGCTACATAATATGGCTACAGTCAGGCCTCTCATCCTGATCATCTGGACACAACCTAGATAATATTGCAGTCACGTGTACAATAGTAATTGCTACTGTGTAAATTGCTTAATGGGTTATAAATATCTTTTCACGGTTAACTTTTCTGGCTCTCTGACATGTCTTACGTGTGTGAATTTGGTGACCCAGGTGCTGTCCTTAGCACCTGAGATCATTACTGTGCTGGAAGTAAACTTGTGTTTGGATTCATGACACCTGTGGCAATGCTGATCATAAGGCCACAATTGAACCACAGAGTGCACTCTTAAAAATAGTGCAGTCTTCTGCCATGAGGCACATGCATATGACATGTCCAATAGAAATCACAGTGACTTGAAAAATTACTATTGCTGGAAGCTATGCAACTGTTCTCGAGGTAAACTTGTGTCATTAGATATATAATTCACATTACACATCTCATCGTTGCTGTTTTTTAAAAATGATTTTTAGTCAGTGGTCAAAAAAAGTCAACTGTGCAGAGATTCAGAGCTTTTTCATACCCTTAGCTTTGCTGCATTTAAATATTTGGTCTGATATCCTGATTTTTATGAGCAATTCTGAGGCCATTTGGCCTAATTTGAATTTTAGAAAGGCAGCTGGGCACTGTTGTGTGACAGTTGTCACTGAGCTTTCCCATTTCCTTGGAACGTTGTTGTTTGATGTTTATAACCGTGCAGTCATCTGTAACTGAATCTTTACCTGCTCCTCCTCAGTGATGTGTGGGCTATCCATTAGCTTGTAAATAATCACACTAGAGGTAATCTTGTTTTTCAGCATGTAGTACTAACTGGATATTTGAATATTCTCTTACAGAATTTTTGGAGGCTCAATTCTTTTTGTTCTACCTTAGGTGAATTCAAGCAAACGTGGTTTGTCTAAAAAAAATCCTATTTTTTTAATATATCCAAAGTATTACATTATTTTTCATACACACTTCGAATCCAAGATTAAAGATATGGAGTACTGTGGGATTTCTCTAAAGAGCCTGCAATGCAATGTTACTGTTATAAGTGACTTCCAGAGCGAAATGGAAATAATAAGTTTGAAAGACTTTTAGCTGGGACTTGCAATGCTTTGTATGTAAAAACTATGCTGTAGTGACTCTCTTATAGCAAAATAATCTGAAGAAATTTGCCTTTTTCCTTCTTCCTGACCACTGATTGGGAGGAGTGAGAGTGCTGACAGGAAGATCTCATTCTGCTTCTTCCTTTCTAACCATGAAAGAAAAAAGTAGAACTTGAGCAGGAATAGGAATTGGAGAGATTTATTGAGGTTTGTAGCCCCATGGAATAAAAGAGCTGATGAACTTTGAATGAAGTCCATTCTCCGCTCTCCTTTATGGTATGAAAACTATGGCAACACTGCTTGGTCATCCAATGCCCTTTTATTGAAACATTTAGACAGCAAAGAGATGCATATGTTATCTACAGGTATTGTACTCTCAGCAGTTGTAGAAGGATTGAGAATCTGGTCATACACTGCATGCTTTGAAGCTAGTTCATGTGAAAATACTTTCCCTAATGAGAAAACCCATTCAGTCATCAACAGATACTACCAAGGGTAAGATGTGAAACAGGTTTTTGAAGAATTCTAATAAATATTTTTTTACATACAGTTTCTTTTATTTCTACATCATTAAATTTATCCATTTATAAATGCCTGAGTAATCCCACAGTTGAAATACTTCATGCAGAGCAATTTACAAACATGTAACTGACTAATACAACTATTCTTTGAAAGCACAGTGCGTTTTTTTCCACCTATTTTTGTTGGCAATACTTTGACTCATTTGCTCAGAAGTAACTCACTACAAACTCTGTTATGTGAAATATTTGAAGCATGAATATCTACTTTTAGATACCACTATTGGTTGCTGTGAAATAAGATCAGTTTTGTAAGTTGGCTGTTTGCATTTTTCCCACTTTCACAGTGGAGCTTGATCTTAATGAGATCAATTCTTGAATAGTGCAAGATACTTTCCTGTTTTTGTGGTATTATCTTCATTGGAGTCACTTACTAAAGACCATATAAAGAGTGGAAACGAAGTCTTACCTTTATTTGACTGCATACAGCAGGAATTACACTGACCTAAGGCACAGCTGTATTTTATCTGATGTATTTTACTTCTGGCAAAGAAAAATGTGCTTGTCAGTATCATTTTTATTTGAGCCCTAAAACGTGGTAAGTTCCCTTACACAAAAAAAGAAAAAAGATATCAGTTTAAATATAGCTTTCTTAAACTTTTTAAAGGCATCTCACTATTTTCACACATCAAAAAAGGTTTCAATGATTCTTGGATCTTCCAGATTTTAGATTTCTCTTTGTATTATAAGCTTGCCCAAGTTAAATGTGTTTGCTACAGAGCATTTTGTCACTTCATAGCTGTATGACAATCCTTTACACATGAATATTCAACTATTTGACTTCTTCACATGATTTACTCAAATCACAAACAACGGGTGTATGTTGTAGTCCCTCATACATAAAATAGCTAAATTATAGTGTAGGAAATGCACAATAAAAACCCACTTTGTAATGACAGAAATCAGCTTTTTGGTTGAATATAATTTCTTGAATTCTATTATACCACAGGATTTATTAAAAAAAAGAAAAATCCAAACAACAACAGCATGGCCTCAGTTTCTTTATTATCTGAATAAAGACAGGCTCAGTGGCAACAGACTTGCTACTAAACATTGTTTTTTCTAGCAATCATCTTGTTTTGAGGAATTGCATTATAGGATGGGCTACCTTTTAAAGTTAGGGAACAATCTAGTGTAAGGCATTCACAAAGCAGAAACCTGCTCTATTTTGGAAGAGATGAACTTAGTCAATATTAATTTATTTGGTGGAACAAGACTCTTGTTAAATTACTTCAAATAAACTTGTTTCATTATTGGGAGAATTAGAATTATTCCATCTCAAATCACGATAATGTAGTAATTAAAATATGTTACCAGTTATGCTGTTATGTAACAGGATTACCTACATTTATTTTACTTTGTATTTCTAATATTTCTCCTTGATTTATTTAACTTATAAAGCGAAATCTGTCAGACTTTTTTCTAGAACTGAATAAAAATATATCATGCCTTGTTTTCTGTGGCAATATGTCGTCTTATGAGTTGAGATTCATACTATTTGGTGGGATTTAATGTTTAGGTACTTATTTTGACACTGTGTTCTTTCAGTGCAGCACAAAATATCAGTGAACTTGCAACTGACAATTTAAACCAACTATGTGATGTTAACCGAACTGAGCGTAGAGGTTTTCTTTCCTACTCTCTTAAGAGGGACATACCAGAACCACTGTAGTTACATGTAAAAACTAAAGCTCTGCTGAGGTTCAAATCCATATCACTTTAGTTGAGAATGAGTGTAAAGAAATGTGGGAAAAAAGTGCTTAGACACCAATGTACTTTGAAATAGCAGAAGCTTTAAAAACTGTGCTGTAGGGTAACAGAAGCAAAACTCTGCTGATGTCCTGTTCTGCTGCTGTTTTGACCAGTTAACTTTTCTTGTGTTTTCCTTTGTATAAATGTTTTACATGTTTAGTTAAGATAAATACCCTTAATTTAAGCTGCTTAGTCACTTAAGTGCTATGATCATTTGGAGCGCCGTTTGTGATGTTTCTAACAATTTCCTGTGCTTCTGCAGTGAAATTATTAGTAATTTCTGGTTTTGTTTGTAATGCTCCTTTTTGTCCCATGAAAGGAAAGCATGCCTTTTAAGAATTTAATGCTTTTACTTGATAATGTCCGTATCATCAGGAGTCCTCAGTAACTGAGAAAGACTAAAGGAGAAGTCTGAGGTTTGTTTGCAGTGTGCAGTTGTGTAATTACTGTGTGACTAATGGGAAGAATTGAGCTCAGTGGGATGCGTTTCACAAAAACTGGAGTTTCCTACCGTTTATTTACTCAAAGCAAGTTAACTTGCCCTGACTTCAGTGTTTGTCTGAAAAGCTGTTATTTATTCCCCACTGCAAGTCATATATTACAATGGACAGAATGAGTGCTTTATAGTTTTGGTGTCAGTGAACATCATAAAAAGTTATACAGAAAGATTTTTAAACCCACAGGGCTCTGCCTGAGGGGCCACAGGAAGACTATTGATGACAATATCTTTGAAAGGTCATTAAGAGGATTTCAAGGATTAAACCCCTTCTTTTTGTCTGGGTGGAGATTAGCAGGGGAACCTGTACCAGTGGACATTTGGCGGAATCAGACCTGACTGCAGAGTTCCCTTTGTGTTGTGCAGGCAGTTGGACAAAAGGCTGAGAGTGTTGGCCTTGCAGCGCCTGGCGCAGAGGGGTTGGGCTGCATAGAGGCAGGGTGAGCAGCTTTGGGAGAAAGGCAGCTTGAGGGTAAAAGTATAATGTCAATTAAGACAAAAGAAAACACTGTTATATACAGATATGGAAGCTAAAGCTTATAGGGAAAGCTTATGGGGCTGAAAAATAGCGGTGTTGTAGTTCTTTTTTTTTTTTCCTCCTTTATAGCTTTCCCATTTTACAGATCTTGGCTGAAGGTAAATAGGACAGTGCAGCTCATAATTACATGACAAGCGCGAGAAAAACCATAAAAGCAAATCATCATCACAGTCTCATTCTTCTGGTTATTGGCTCAGTTAATACAAGAATTTAGTACTGCATGTTTAAGAACATCTTTGGTGTTTGGGATGAAAGACAAAACTTGCTAAATCACAGAAGTACTGAGGGAAGCAGTAGAAAGTAGAATGGTATTCATTTTCACATTTCACTATTTTTAAAATGAAGTCATTTATTATGCTAACCAACTTAGTGTATTCTTAAGCAATGGCTGGTGATGATTTCTGTTGTGCGTATGTGAAAAGAATCACAGGAAAGTTCAGCTTGCTCTGCGTGTCTCTGGACCGGCTTCTTGCCCAAAGCAGGACTTACTTCAAAGCTGAACCAAGCTGGTCAGGGCCTTTCTCATAGACTTTTGGAAGTGTTTAAAAAGTGGATACTTAAACCCACAGAGTTTATATTTGCGTATAATTTTGAAGGTTTTATTTTGAGCTTGTTGGAAATTCCCTTGGTGGTTTAGGCCCTGGACAACCAGATCTAGTGGGTGGTAACTGTGCCCATGGCAGGAGAATTGAACAAGATGATCTTTCAGGTCTCTTTCAACCCAAGCCATTCTGTGTTTGAAATTGTTAAACCTGTGGCCACCTCTTTTCCTCTTCTGATATTCAAAACTTCAATTACAGCTTTCCGTTCTCCAGCATGAAAACCATCTCCTTGGCCTCTTCTGCACTGAGAGCTCCAGGTCCTGCAAGTGATCTCCCTTTCTATCTTCTAGCATCTCCAGATCTTGGTTTTCTTCTTGTAATGAAAGCCTCAGATAAGACGCGGTACTCCCGAAGAGTGCCAACTAGTGAACAGAATTTACCTTTCTCTCCTCTGTGTAGTCTGCATGTTCATCTTACCTAAGTACTCATAATAGATAGCCATCTTTTTTTTTTTTTAATTAGGAAAAGACTGGAGTCACTTCATGCATTTAAGAGGGCAGTATGACTTAGAATCAGCCCACAAAATAGAAATGTAATATTTTACACAAAATATACTGAAGTGTCTGGAACTGAATTATTGTTTGTCCATAAAACTGGTAGGGATTTCAGGAAGAACTGATGCAGGACTACTGTTTCAACATAGCAGTGATGCTTTGATGTGTGGCCTAGAAAACATAATGGATTTTAGGATAACCCTAGTCTTGTGATGTATTTATTTTTTATTTTAAGGTTTTTCATTCTTACTAGTTTCTAAGACTTTGTAATTTGTATTTTGAATGGAAATAAAGTAGTCTCAGTGAAATTAGCCATTTCAAGTTTGCATTTTCTTTTCCCTTGTAATAGATAAAAACATTATAGAAGGAAATAAATATTAGAGAAATAAAGGATTTTTATACAGAAGGATTACACCAAAGTGCCTGCTAAAAAGAATGAAAGAGTTTAAGACGTAATTGAAAAATAAAAATGAAAGACACTTTCCATAGAATAGTTAGGAACTAATGTTCATGGCTTTGGAGTATACGAAGCAATAAACTATTTTCACGGGTGATTAAATGCTGAAACGAAGCTAAGATGTTTGATCACCGTGCAAGTAATTTATTTCAACACTATGAAACACGATTCCTATTATAAGACAAGATAAAAGAAGATACAACAATATTTCTCTTCCCTTGTGAAGGTTGGTTAGAACAATTAATAACAGATACCAGATGGTTCAAGGTATAGGCAGTGGACTCTAGACTGTTCTTTTGAATGTGGAAAATATCAACAGTAAATAAACATTAATATAATCCATTTTTTTTCCTACCATATGCAAAGTCAGCCGCCTCTACCAGTCTGTTTCTCATAGAAAGCGTTTGCAGCATCAGAAGTCGTCATCATGGTTGGCACATTTGGTCCTCTTTCAGCAAAAAGAGTAAAGGATACATTGACAGTGTCAATTGGGAATGAAGTAAATGAGTTTATAGACTCAAATTTGTGGAATTAGGTGTGCACAGTTGCCCACATATATTTGCAGACTAACAGACCATGTGTAAACACAGATGTATTCTAGGCTTCAGTTCATCTCACTTAAAAAATTTTGGCTCGTATCCTGTTCTCTTTTGGGAGTTTAACTATTAGGAAGTACTTTAAAAAAAAATAAAAATACAACTGAGTATCCAAATACCTGAGAAGTGAAATAGAATTACAGCCACAAAACATCATCACCATAAATGATTTATTTTAAAATTAACAGGAAGATGTATAGCTTTGAAAGAAAACCTATTGAGAATTTTTAAATCGAAGTAAAAAGAGTAAACTTAAATTTGAGAGCCTTTCTTTCATGGTAAATTCTGACAGGCTTTCAATAAGTATTTTACTGTTCTGTATTTTATATGGTTTTTATTACTGATGAACTCCTATGTTGAACTTTCCCAATTAGGAGAATCTGTCCCCTATAAGTAATCAGGCCCACGTACGGAATCCTGATGGGCAACTTGGTACACATTCGTTGTTACTAGTCTGTACAGTTAATTATTCTACCATATTTGCATTCATAAATATCTCATTAGAAGTGTTCTTTTACAAGAAAATATATTGGATGGACTAGCTGATATCCTCTACCTATTGCTCTTGGGGTGAAGAAACAAATTTGCTAGGTTTTATGCAGTTTATCATCTTTTAGTTTGCTATTATTCTAAATATGATATTTCTTCATGCCTACTTTATTTTAGTGGTAGACATCCCAAATTTAATAATAGTGTCTGGGCTCCCCATGGCAGTGGTCTTGGCATCAAGCTGCTTGAGTTCAAATGTTTGGACAGTGCTCTCAGTCATAGGGTTTGAATTTTGGGTGGTCCTTGATGGGACCAGGATTTGTCTTGATGAGCAAATTTGGGAATTCTATGACAATATGCTTGTTGCTATGGCTTTTCTCTTCAGCAGAAGGGGAAGTAAAACTTTGTATGTCAAAAAGCAACTTCTCTAAAGCAGCAAGCTTTGGCAGTCATAGTAAGCAGCATTTAATAAAAAATGGATTCCATAGTCCAGAAAACCTTTAATTCTACGTATGAGGCATCTTTGTTACAATGGAAAAAACTTTTGCTTAATGTGTAAGTCTGTATCTGGGATAACTTCTACTTTGTACATCATCCTTAGTATGGTAAGTATCAGACCCCAAACTGCTGGAAACGGTTCTTCGTGCCATATCTTTCTCAAAACTTAGAGTTGCTTAAAACTTACCATGAAATTAATAAAGCTACGGATGTTATAGATTATCATAAAATAAAAACCCGTGAGATGGAATACAGACTGCATTTGGGCACAAGATCCAATCTCTCCTCAAAGACATAAAGTTTAAATATCATAAAGGCAATAAAGCAGAAAAAAAGGTTAAAAACAAATGTACAAAACCAACAACCCCCAAACCAGCAACATCATCTTCTCATCATGAGTTCTCTTATATAAAATTCCAAATGTAAATAAACATATGGCTCAATTTAACCTCAGCGAACAGAACTGATTTATTATTTTGTGTATTTTTGCATATGCTTAGTGCTTTTAGTTGTTTGTATATTTCTTAATTTTCTGTCACCTCTGCCATTGACGATTTCTGAGTATTGTGTAGCAGTCACAGATTTTCCTGTTGACTCCAGGATTTTTATTTTATTGCATACCAGTGAATTTAGTTTTTTTATTTTTGAAGATTAAATGACGTTCAGAGAAAAATGAGAGTGAAGCATAGAAGTGAATATAGGCTTCCTTATGTGATATGCACCAATATGCATGAAGTCTGGGAATGTGCTGGTATCACCATTTTTTTTTTAGTTGTATAACACGCATTCATCAAGTGAAACAATGCGCTACTTCTGTCCTTGATTTGATTGGGAGGGTATGTTTATATCCTCTTTAGAGAAACACAGATTTGCACAAGGACCTTAGAACAGTGAGCCACAACTAGACCATAGCTGCTTTGAAACATTGAGCAGATGTTGTAAAAAGGAAGGGAGAAGAAAATAGGACTTCTCAGTGGCAAAATGCTGGGTGGGAAACTTTGAGGCGTGCGTAGCATTTGAAAGTTTGGCTGTGCTGTGTTTGCAGTTGCTTTGCACTAATTTTTCCTCAGAATTGCAGCAGTGCAGCATTGCCATTTGCAGTGCATAACTTTCCATGAAACAGTCAGTCCTGGAATGCTATGATTTAGGCAGATCGAGGTCTAATGCCGCACTCAGGATCCTGTGCTAGTTTTAGTGCTGAAGGACATCTTAGCTTTCAGCTCTTCCCTGTGGCCTCTAAACAAAGATGACATTCACTTCGGGAGTTCTGACATTCAGATTTATTATGAAATTCTAATTGGAAATGACTTTTTAATAGAATAGTAACATCCACAAAAGTAATAAGGAAAGAGTATAATAGTGAAGCACTCTGACCATTTAATTAATGTTAGACTAACCTTAAGATGTCATAAATGTCATTTTCTGTTGCCTGTGTTCAGCCTTGGTTTGGGTTTTAACCCACAGCTATGTGTGGTTGGTGGGTGGGCAGAGCATTAAGGCTCATCTGCCTGAGGATCATGCTTCAGTGCCTCTTCTTTTCCCCATACCCTTTGGCTTAATAGACATTTTATTTTCTTCCTTTTTCTCAGTGTCTACTTGTGGCTAATGCAGAGGCTGACAGGCATGCAAACTAGTTTGAGCACCTGATAGTAGTGGGTGTGTTTAATTATAATATCTATGTTGGCTGTTAATTTTATTTTATTTGGTTTTGGTCTTATGGAGCTCTTTGCATCTATTCAGTGCATAATAATAATCATACTGTTACAACGTTTACAATTTTCACAGCATTGTACAAATGCTGTCTAATTTACCCTATCTGTCTACTGCAATACACATGCTAAGAGAGTTGAAGTGGCAGTTTGCATGGAAACTTGGGTCCTCGGGGCCTTCCCTTGTGCTTTGTTGCTTGCTCTCAGAGACCTATATTTACCACAGTCCCACACAAATCGTGTACTTCCTCTCTGTGAAAAAGCCTGAGACAGAAAACTCAGATTGTGCACAAAGGTTCTTATTTTCCTATCCTTATTCTCCTGTTTTTCTGTGCTTAACAATACTCTTTTTCATCTCTACTTCTAATGTATTTCCTCATGTTAAACCTACAGCTAATCCTCAGTGTTCCTAGTTAGTGTTGTAGCAGTCAAAGTAGCTCTAGCCCAGAATCATCTTCAGTGACAGGATGAAACTTTTGACTCAGTGGAAAAACCTTTGCAATATTTCTTCTGGTGCAGCAATGCCTACAAGACGTTTCTTATTCTCTGGATGAAGACAAGCTGCAGTAAGAATCTCTGTGGATCAATAAAGTACAATTTATGCAAATTATAACAGCAGTTTCCCTGAAATTAAACAAATGGATCTGGTGCAGCACTCAGTATTTAGTTGCTGCTTTTTTTTTTTTTTTTTTTTTTAAGAGTCTACAAACAGTTTCTCTTTTTGAGCATCTCAGAATAACTCTTGCTTCACCTTGGGACTCTGGCAAGTTATGAAGTGCAATTGTGTACTCCTTCCCCCTCCCCCCCCGCCCTCATTATATGTGGGTTAGGTCAGAAAGAATCTATTGCAGTATAATTCGAATTAATTCATTCACATTTTCCAGTGTTGTGTTGTCACGTTGTCCATAAAAATAAGGCCCTAAACTATGGTAAATGATAAAACAAAATATGTGCCATTTCACTTCCACTACTACTAGGAACAATACTAGTTAGTCACATTGTATTTTCAACTCTTATTCATCTGTTCAACTTGACATTTCATATTTGATTTTAGGATAATATATTTCGTGAAATACTCCCCAACTTTGGTTCCATCTTTGCTCAGTAAAATTATTTATTTTACTTTATTGGAACAGGAATTCTTGGAATAGCAGTGGAAGCCTGCTGGTTAGCAAATAGTGAAACTTTCTCTTACTTTACATAAATTTGTCTCAGTGTATGATATAGGCTCTTATAAATTGCAGCAATTTTCCAATTATTTTCTCTGAAACTAAAGATATGTTTGAGAATGAGATTTTAATTTTTTATGAATTGTTAAGAATGGTCAGAATTTTAATAGAAAAAAATTAAACCTTATTCTGCCTTATCTTTTCCTAGATAAGAAAGTGGAATACAAAGAAGAATGTTTGTGATGTGACTGGAGAAAGCTACAAAATATTAACTTTAATACATAGATGCAAGGTTTTTAAAGCTCTCCAGTCTTACTGAAATTCATAGAAATTAACAGTGTTCATATGTTTGAAGATGAGCAGTTTCCTAGGGATAGGCTGGGGAGAAGGGGGTTGAAATCAGGTTGTTTGTGTGTTGTTTTTTCTCTTAGCACATTGTGCTGTGGTGTTTTTTGTTTTTTTTTTTTGCCTTTGAAGAAGTGTAGGGTAGACCACTACTGAAATGAGAGCTTGGTAAGAACCAGAAGGCAGAGAATGGTAGTTATTCTTCACTCTAATTGTAAACAATTTTTAGAATGCGTTTAACATGCTCTGAAATATGTTTTGCTCTTAAATCACTGATGATACAACAACTTTTCTGCAGCCAGGTGCTAGGAGACACTGTGGTTTAGTGAGTACAGGAGTGGACTGATAAATTTGGTTCAGTCACTGAACTATGGTACTGTTTAGGGAAATTCTGTTTCTTCAGGTAGAATTTATCACAGAGCCAGGGTTGGAAGGGACCTCAAGGATCATGAATCTCCAACCCTCCTGACACATGCAGGGCCACCAACCTCCACATTTAATACTAGACCAGGCTTCCCAAGGTCCCATCCAATCTGGCCTCTAATACTTCCAGGGATGGGGCATCCGCAGCCTCTCTGGGCAGCCTGTTCCAGCACCTCACCACTCTCTCTATAAAGAATTTCCCCCTGGCATCCAATCTAAATCTCCCCTCCCTCAACTTAAAACCATTTTCCTTTGTCCTGCTGTTATCTACCCTTTCAAAGAGTTGATTCCCCTCCTGTTTATAGGCTCCCTTTAGGTACTGATAGGCTGCAATGAGGTCAGCCTGCATCCTTCTTTTCTCCAGGCTGAACAAGCCCAGCTCCCTCAGGCTGTCTTTGTAGGGGATGTGCTCCAGCCCCCTGATTATCTTTGTGGCTCTCCTCTGGACCCTCTCCAACAGCTCTCTTTCTTGTACTGGGGGTTATCTTCTTTTCCTTTGTGGATTATTCTAATCTCTCTTGATGAAAGTATGGAATTATACTAAGGTATATAAGTAATGATTTCCAAGGAAATATTTTACATAACTCAAAATTTTCCAAGGAAGACTAAGGTAGGATGCAGTAATAGTTTCAGGATTGGCAAAAACATACCAGAATTTCTGTTTTCTCTTTTAAAGTATGAAGTGTTTCTGTCATCTGATTGGGCTGAAAAGTGTAATTAATATTTTATGGAAACACAAGTCTACTTCATTTTGTAATACTCAGCATTCCTGGAATGTGAACTCCATCCACATCAAAGCAGACTATCCCATCTGCAATAAAACCAGATTTTTTTTTTCTATCACATCTGAAAGAGAGGTAGACAAAAAGGTTTTCTTTTTGTTGAGGCTAATGAGGGTCAGTCCCTGCTATTGTACTCCACAGATCATGACAAAGACTTAGAAGAAGGTAAACTTCTCCATTCCAGGTGTCTGTTAAGTTGGATTCCAACCGCTGTATTGACTTGCATCTAGTGACACTCTTTATAGTCTTAAACTACAACTGTAGTCTGAAGGTAGTCTTTAGTTTAATGTATCTTATACACGATATCATTCTTGGAGTCCATTTGGTCTCTAATTCACCTGCTGCTGTTTTATGGCTTTCAGGCAGTTCAGTCAGAGAATATATGTAAAGCTCACCCTATGATCTTCTTGACCTGACAGTCTTCAACTAATCTTGAAAAAATTCTCAATGTCTTCTACTAACAGCATGTTCTGATCTGCTGATATTGTAATCTGAGATAAGTCTTTCTCCTAGTCCATTCCTTTTTGCCCCACATGGAGAACTTTCCAATCATCTCGAAGGAAGTCTGTTGGCTCTATTTCTTTAACTACTTTTTTTTTTGTTGTTGTTGTTCCTTGCTTTCTAGTTCTATTGCCCATAATTAGTAATGTTTGGGAAGCAAACATGAATTTGATTCTCCTCCCTGAGGCTGACCATTTCCTGGAATCAAGCAATGTGGATGTTTTTTTTTTCTGTAGATATCAATAAAGACATAAATGAGGAGGGATGACTTTTGTCTTTGAAGGTCAACCATAGTCTAGCTAAGTCAGCCTTAAACTACACTGTAGACATACATATTCCTTAGAGTTATTTTAATGTTAGAGCATGAAAAGCTTAATATGTCTTGAAAACAGCCTTCAAAAATACAAGAACATAGGACAAAAGGAAGATAGGAATTGTGTAAGTCACAGAGTCTAGGGTTTTTCTATTGCAGAAAGCCTCATAAAAGTCCTCTCATTTGAAACTCCATCTTAAAATAAATTGGAATTTTTAAATAATTGCTTAGTGGTTTTTTTTTGCTTTCAGAACTGAATCATGTGAATAATGTAATAGAAATATGTGGAAATATTATTAAAACTAACTGTAAAATTGCATTTACGTTTAATATAAAAATATGTCGCCAACAAAGAAAAAAGCCTTGATTATTCTTATACAATCCTAAATAGTTATTAAGGTGCTGAACCTTTTAATAAAGAACAAGATTATTTTTAGAGCAAACTCAAAGTAACAAAACCCCTTTAACAAATTATCCGTAGGAGATTGTTAGAGTTTTAATCGGTTTCCTGTACTTAAACTCATTTTCCCAGCATGATGTACACTATCTGTGGGAGCTTTTCATAAGAAATTCACACTATGATTATAGCACCAGCTATTTCAAGTAAAAACATTGTGAAATATTACTATTGTTTGGGCAGTTGGAAGTGAAATGATTGAGTGAAGGATGATAGTTATGCTGCGGGCTAATTACATGGCTAATGTCTTTGCTTTACATATCAATAGATACTTCTAGAGATGAGCAATAACCGAGACTCCATTATCAGTCAATACAATGCACTTAAATTAGCTGCCATTTATGAACACTATTAAAATAAAAGCTGGTCAGTGCTTAGTGATGTTGCGCTTCATACGTTTTTTGTTTTCTGCAGATACTGCATATGATATATTAGAGAGTTTTGACATAGAGTAAATGTTTTTTAAAATATTTTGCTATTAACTATGTATTGATTAAAATCGCATTTTTTTTCCTAATGAAGTATGAGATCACAAAAGGTCATTAGAACAATAGAAAAGAAGCATTAAAGCTAAATGTTACCTTTGCAAATGCAGTAAACTAACTAGCAGACTGTTACAGCAGTGAGAAGTTTCATTGTCAAATGCCAAAGCTCATTGGTGCAATGCTAATAGATGCTTGGTTTCAATTTCATAGCTGCTTAAGGAGCTATTTTACTTGGGGGAAAGGCAGATTTTATGTTAAGCAAGATATTTTCTCTTTGGCATTGCCACTGATTTCAGTGTGTGGGGAAAAAATGTACGGGAATGTCATAGAGGCAGCACAAAAATGAAAAACAATTAGGTTTTCCTGACAATATGCCTCTTCTAGTGGCAGCTTAACTGTTTAAACACGAAGATTTAAAAGGTGGGATTAATTATAAATCCCTATTAATCACAGAGTTCTCGTTAGACTGTTCCCTCCTCCCTTCTCTGCTCTTGGACAGCACAGTACTTATCATACAGGATACTTCACATCTTTTGACAGTAACATTGAATGCAATGGTGATATCCAGAATTGATTAATATTTGGTGACAGTAGGCTTTTTTTTTTCACTTACTTACACAACATCTAGTCTTCTGTAATCTAAAATTTATAGACCAAACTATCAATCTTCAACACAAATATAGTTTTGCTGTGCTATATTGCTGTGCAGGCTAGGAAAAAAGCAAGAATGTACAGTCAAATTTCAAAATGCTGTCAAAAGCAAATGCTTAGAAATATGTTATTTAATTAAGAGGGGTATGTTTATAGCAAATGCTGAAATTCATTGGATGTTAACTTGCCTTGGAAATAAAGAAGATGGAAATATCTAAGATCTGTTTGAAGAAAGGCAGCAATGTATTTCCCTTGCTACCTATTTGCCTATATTAGGCAGGAAAAGGATCAGTCAAGTAAAACGGCCAAAATAATTGCTCCATGAAACAACACAAAGCAAGGACAGGTGTGTAGGGTGAGCACATTCAAGTGATGGACGAGGACTGTGAACACTTCTTTAAAGAAAGAAACTGAAATTTACATGCAAAAGTTACTATAGATGTAGTTCACACGCTGTTATTTAAATGAAGTCTTCACTGAAGACTGGAAGAGCAGAGAGATAATTAAATTACCTTTGTAATATAAATTTTGATCAGTTCTTGCATTCTGTGTATATTTTTTTCCACACTAGAAGAGATGTTTCAAGCAGCAAGGCTTCAGGGATGTTAAATGTTTGCTGGTTAAATGTTTGCAATTATGATCATCATGTTTCACTTGTGGAAGTTGATATTAACATCAGTTGATTTCATTCTGTTTCTTCACATGAGTTGTATTTAAGAGATGAATTTTGTTTTTAATCAGCTTTGTGTCATAGTTATAGATAAGTGTCATAGTTATAGATAAATATGGTTTGCTAAGATTGAAAGACTGAGTTTTTGAACCTGCTCTGATTACATTCCTAGGAAATGTTTTTTAACAACCACTGAAGTGGAAGGGAAGTATGCCAGCATGGCACCAAGTTGGAGAAGATCTCATTTATAGATTAAGTTCTTTTTTTTCAACTTACAAATTCCAGTAAATGAAGAGGGGAAAAAAAAAAAGAAAGGATCATTAATAGTAAACTGCATAATCAATTCTGTATGTATAGCTACCTGATTTTCAGGCCATTTGTAGCAGTTCAGTCACAGTACTTAATTCTTTGACAAGTGGAAGTGGTATGTTTTATGGCCTATGCTTATTAATTTACATTTACATGACACTAACTTCACTAACTAGTTTCTTCTTTTAAACCACAATAAAAAATGCGAGGCACTGTTTCATTGTGTGCTTTGCAGTTTTTGTTATCTATATATAATTCCTTTAAAATATTTTTGTAGTAAAAGTAAATAATTTGATTGCCTCCAGAATCCCTTCTTAGATGAAAATACTGTGTAGTATTGTTCTGGAACATACAATAAAACTTAAAAGAATTTCAAATGTGGTTGCATTATGCATATTGTCAGAATAATGGAATATATAATGAAAATATTCCTATGTTATTGAATGCAATTCAATCTATACATATATATTATTTTTTTTTTCCTGTCCCAATTATGTTTTCAAATATATACCTATCTATCTCTTATACTTAAGAAAATCATTTTACGTGGCTTTGGGTAAATTCTTGGCTTCTATAAGTGTTTTGCATTTTCAGAAATGTTTTTGAAAAATAACAAATTCAATGTGAGGCTTAAATTTGTTCAAACTGATTTTTCTGACAGTATTGCCAATGATGTGTGTTATGTTCATTTTCAGTTACCGCTTTGTTACTATTCTTCCCATGTGATGCATGTTTGGAGAGTATTATCCTTACTGCTTTGTTAAGTAGTGGTTAGTGGTCCATTCTTTTAAAGGGTGCAGTGCTATATTCATGAGTGGATGAAGTTCTGCACATACCAAATTTTGTGTGCTGTATTACAGCCTTCTGATATTTCCATTCCAGCTACCATGAATGAACAGCCTCGTAAATGGTGATGTCTATCCTCATTCTGTAGATGTAGCAGGAATCTTTGCATTCATGGAAAAGAAAGTGATGTTGTTCCAGATCAGAGGTGATTGTAGCTGTGCAATTTGCCTCAACCTGTTTAGTGAACAGTTTGCCGTCTTGTCATTTAAGAGCTGCTCAGATATCAGAGTTTTTATACTTTGTCTACCAGCTTTGGGAATCAATTCTAGTTTTTTTTCTAGATCTACTGCCACTGTACAATGGATACCAGAATGAATATGACATCACACTATATCCATCTCTTCTGTGAAATATTTTCAACATCCCAACTCAAAGGATTTTTCGGAATATTTTTTTGTGATAAGAGACTCAATCTTTGTGTGGCAGAACATTAGATAAAGCCTCTGGCCAGCTTCTCGTTAAAGCATCCATTTAATACAGACAACAATATAGGAGTGTTTTGCACGAAGAAGTAAGAAAGTGTCACATCAGCTTCTTAATATAAAAGAGTGTTTTGTCTGGGGAAATAGTGTATTTTCTTACAGAACAATAATATGCATTATTTATTTCCCGTACTTCAGAAATACGTTGGCAAGTCATATTGGCAAACATTTCTCAGGAAGTCAAAAATGGACAGTCAAGGATTTGATCTTTGTCTCCATTTGATCAATGCTATTGGCTATTTCAATGCCATAGACTGTTCTTGGATTTCTTTCATCTTGTAATGCTCCAGAGCAAGACAAAGTATAGGTTTTCATTTTTCTAACATCACATTCAGTAGGATTACGATCTGTCAAGTCATCAAGGCGTTACTCAGACCTCAGACTGATAAATGCAGCTTTGATCTGGCAGTGCTGTTACTGCTCTCAGCCCTTCTGGCTGACAAACCCAAGGCCTTCAACCTTTTTCATATGTTAATTTCTACATCCTGTTAGTCTTCTTGGTGACCTTCTGCAGGTTTTCAATGCCTCTTATGGACTGGGAGGAACCAAAGCTGAACATATAATTTCTGGTGTGGTCAAACAAATGCTGAGCTGAGTCAGATATTTCTTTTTCATTTAATTTCACATTATGAAGAATCTTGTTAATTGGTTAAAGTTGTATATACTGATTAGCTCTATTTTAAACACTTCTCACAAGTAAATTTTGAAGTAGTTTGTATTATATCATTGCCATTTCTTAGATGGGAAGATAAAGCATCTGATGGTGAAATAGTATTTGAAAGGTTGTCTCACACACTGAATCTGGGAAGAGTCCAGGTACTGGTTATATCTAACTTTGCACATAGAAAAGGTGTTAAACTGTGTGAAAAATGAACCAGTCTTCTGACTTATTTGTAAAACAATTTTTTTTCAAAGAAATTTTACACAGATAGTTGCTGCAGAATAGCTTGAAATCACAAGCTGATCTTTTTGCTTCGGGTGCAAGTTGCTATATGAGTTCCTATCACATCAGATTTACTTTATCTTGTTGCCTTACTTGCTAACTCAGTATTTTAAAAAACTTAACATACAAAGTGCGGTCCTTCTCGGAAGGCCTTATAATATCTAAGAAATAGTGACAATTTAACAGTTGCTGCTAGCCTTGCCTATGTCTTAAAAATGTTTCCCATAAACTGCATAGATTCAAGATTAAATTCTACTTTTATAATATACTGAGATAAGAGAGAAATATCCTCACACAGTACTTCATAAGATTGACTGTGAAACTTTGCTTTGAATTATCAATGTCATTTTGGTGAATTACTTTGCTTAAAATAGAAACAGGTCACATGGATTATAATAAAATTCTAAATGCATTAGAGACAAGTATTGAATGAAGCGTCATCCTACAGAAATATACTTGTCTACCAAAAAATAATTAGTTTCTGCTTGACCAGAACTCAGCCTTCTGGACTGCGTTGCAATGCAGCATGGGGAAAACGAATGTGAAACACTATGTTCGTTGCACTGTAGTCTCTTTTCATGGATTGTAAACCACCTCCTATCGCTTCTTAAAGTGATAAAATAGAAATATCAAAAACATTGTTAATAATTTTTTAACTTGCTCTTCCTCTTCCCATTGTATTTTTCCTGGAGAAGTATAAATTATTTACCTTGCTAATTTGAAGGACTGGATGTAGAAGTCTTTTTCTAGCTTTTCCTGTGGTGTTTTTTGGTTGTTCATGATCAGATGGGCAAAAGGCCCTAAATTTCCTCTAAGTTCCATCTTCAATATGAACCATGTTTTGTGATGTACACAATTTTAATCATTGTCATTTCTGAAGTTATCTCATTCTTGCCAAAGGAATTGCCATTATTAATGGAAAAATTACTGTAACAGTGAGGGGAGACTGTGACCACCATATATAGAAGGTCAAATGACTACTTAAAAAAGTGGAACAGAACTTAGATAAAGGAGAGAGGAATAGCAATAGAAATTAGTTTTGATGGTGGTCACATGTGGAACAAGTGCTTAGATTGTTGAAAAGTAATGTCAATAAATATAAATATGTCGAGCTCAATAATATATATAGTACTGCTAAAACAAAGGCTGTTTTCAGTGGCTGAACCAGATTGATGTGCATTGCTACAGCCCTTCTATTTTAATTCAAATGAAAGCCAAACAGTTACTAAAGAGGAAAAAAAAAAACAACACAAAAACACCTCCACAGTTAAAGGAAGTTTTATGTGAACAGACTGCAGATGCAGGGAGAGTTGTTTCCAAAATATGATGCTGCTTTTTGCATTTCCAGATTACTACAATTGATTCTAGGAGGAAATCTTCATTTCCATTTTTTAATCTGTTTCAAAATAATTTGTTTCAGGGCATGCAAAGATTGGATATTAGGAGGAAGTTTTTCACTTAGAGGGTGGTGTGATGCACTGGAACAGGATGTCCAGAGAGGCTGGGGATGCCCCATCCCTGAAGGCATTCAAGACCAGGCTGGATGTGGCTCTGTGTAGCCTGGTCTAGTGCTTGGTGACACTGCACATAGCAAGGGGTTTGAAACTACATGACCTTTGAGGTTCTTTTCAACCCAGGCCATTCTATGATGAGGGTAAAAGAATCCTACAGAGGGTAGGATGCCAAATGTACCTTACTTTATGGAGTTATGATACCAGTTAAAGTCTTGTTTATGTAGCCTACTAGCTTTTCTAGAAAACAAACTGCCCCTAGGATTCAAGAGAAATCCTAACCTCTCATTGACTCTCTCTTAGCTGCTAGAGATGTCACTAAAGGCAGTGGAACCTCCCTAAATGTCACATCTACTGATAATCTCAGGCTTTAGCCCAAGAGTCAGGCTTAGTGAACTTAGGGCATTGGTACAGCTACACGTGCAGGTGCTTCCTCTCAGAAGTGACATTAAGTAGATGAAAGAAGGTCAGTGGAGACAAGCACAGGCAGGCTGCAAAATGACAACGTTACTGACAGAATTATTTTCTTCATTTTTTAAAAAAGGTCATTCCAATGCTATCTTCAAAAAGAAGTATGGAGATTAAAGGGAAAGGAATCAGTGTTTTCATTTTGCCATTACAGGGTTATATGCAACAAACTGTTTTGCAAGAACACATATCATATGTTTTGTATTCTGTCATAAGTCTATGTTTCATTAACAAGGAACAGTTGCATGTGACTTTTTTCATACGGAAAGCAAGAGTGTAATCCTATAATCTGTGATTGTATTTCTACACTTTAAAAACTTACTAAGAATCTCCACTGCGTGAATATTTTTAGAATGGATGAAACTGCAGTATAATTATTGATAGTCTTTTTGGAGCTACTTATATTACAATGTCTTTCAGCCTGAAAAATTCCACATTTCAATGGTTTTAAGTCTTTAGGATTGCCAACTGTGACTGAAACTTAGAGACATCTATCTGCATTTAATTGTTGTACTGTTAGACTTTAATATGAGTGCCGTGAGGCTGGTCGCTAACTGACGGCTTATTTCTTTCCTTATATGCACAGTGCAAGGCATTTTGATATTTTTGTTTTTATTTTGTGTAGTGATACAGAAAAGGTGAACATTTTCACAAAGAAGTTGTAAAGACTGGTTTAGAGAAAAACTGACATTACTTGTCAGTAGTTTTTATGACGAGTTCCATAATGAGTAGTGTGCTCAGCAATTAAGTAATATATTTTTTTTCCAATTTTCTAGGAATAGCACTATTTTATGTTAAGGAACTGCACTTCATCTGGTATTTAAGAGTACTTTAGGGAAGTGAGTAACTTATTTCCCTTTCATAGACGGTATGTTTGAAGCAAAGATTCTGTTTACACATAGTTACACAGATATTGAATAGTAACTTAAGTGTGTCTTTTGATGCCTACATACCTAGCTACTGTTTTCACAAGAGAAAGATGTTTTAAAATGGTAACATGCAATTACCTATTTTTAAGGTACACTGTAACTTCAAAGTCCTTACAAAATTATAAGATCTCTTTAAAGACATTTCCATTATTCTTTTTTTCTGAGTAACTTTACTAATATTTCCAGGAAGGTGAGGTAGATTTCTGTGGCTTGTCTTTTTGTGCAGGAGATAGGACTATGTGGCAAAAAGTTTTTTTTCGGACAAAAACATTTCTGCTCATTGTTACAGTAGGTTACGTTCAATAGACTATATTGCCTATATTTAGACTGAGTATCTTCAATTCCAGAGTATTCCTTAGTTGCTTTGCTGCACTCTTCATGTATGTGTGCAGTAGTGTTTAAAAACATTTACTGTACTCTGTGTGGCACAGAATGATTATAAACTAGAAATTGTACTCCTGTAATGAAAAACATAACTTCTGAACACTGAAAATGTCCCTCTGTTTAATGTCTGAACTGACATGCGTGTGTGAAATTAATAATAACTTAAATTTTGAAAAATGAATATACAGGGAAAATTACAACATAATGATGGAAAGTGATGCAATTGAAAGTATTGGCAGGAAGAATAATAGTTTTATTTGACAGTGTTTTGACATCACTGATGTACTATTGTCACTGGAGACCTTCCATTCTGTGTTTGTGATAAACTATTTCAATCCATATTATCCCAGTAGAATCACAAACATTGAAAAGATCTGATGTGTGATAGTCTCTCACTAACTGTGAGTTGACATGTTGATTGTTCTTTCATATCTGGGATTTATGAGAATACTGTTTAAATAGTGTTCACCGATATTAATGAAGTACGCACAGTTGACAAAGGAGATACGGATGTTTGGGAATTGATTAGTATGTAAAGAAGCAAGTTAGATTATCTACTCCATTTTGTACAAAGTGAAGGAAAGCAATTGCAAGTTAAAATATACCTACAGCAATTCCTGCATTAAACTAATCTGAAATTTATCGTCATCATCTAATAAACCAATATTTTAGATCTTTATCCAAAAGACTTTTTGGAACCTTAAAATTCGAAATCTCTATTTTGAGAAATGCACGTAATGGTTATAAATGTACAAAATTTTTATAGACCTCTATCAATTATTATTTTTTCCCAAAGAGAAAAGATAATCAGAACTAGCAGATGTAGGGAAAAGTATAACCGAGAAGTAGTGGAAAAATACACCTTGGGAAAATGATAGAAATCTGTGGTCACTGCAACTGTCAACCAAAATGCTTACTGGGTCAGAGCATCTATTTCTGGGCAAGCCTGCAGTTTTAATGTAGTGGTGGTATGCAGTTCAAGTGCTCCAGGATGATAAAGTGTAAGGGAAGGCAACTTTCTTTTCTGTTTTCTTGTGCTGCTTCCATTTTTCTTTGGGTTGTTGGCTCTGTGTAGCACAGTTTCCTAGTCATGGTAGAAAGACTGGGTCAGGATGTAACATCCTCATCAGGCTTCAAATTGCTTGTTGAGATATCTCATATCAGCAAGTTAGCATATTTACTGTCTTAAGCCTGAACAATATAGTGCAGAAGACCCTCGAAGAAATATGGGCTTTGTGGAAAGGATGCTGCCAAGACTGTCAGCTGCCAGTCAGCAGAAACAGTTTAGTGTAGAACAGTCTCTAAAAGATGGACTGTCGTCTTTTGCTAATCCCTTCTACTGTTATCTATAGTCTCATCTCAGCAGCACAAATGCACAATATGTCAGAAAACAGTAAGGAAAGAGGAAGTGCTCCTTCTTTACTACAAAGCCTAATGAGTAAATTCTCTCCAAATTTATTATACAATATTGGTTGAATATGAGAAAACATAGGTTAGAATTTGAGAAGAGCACACTGGTAAAAATTTCCATATGTGGTGATAAAATTTGCAGGAGTTTCTTTCTTGCAACAAATGTGCATTTCTAGTTCTTAAAGTCACTGCATCTTGGTCTTATTTTAGATACTTTTCTCAATCCCTGCCAAATACTTCTTCTTGGGCTTACCAAACAAGATTGAAGGTATCAGTATACATGAAGATGTGCAAGAAAATTTGGTTTGCTAATGCATATTGTCTCTGGAAAATGGGCTCAATTTCTTCATTTAGTTCACTAGTTACTATGTTTCTGGTAAATATTTCAATCCTAGGCATAAAGAAGCAGATGGGAATAACACTTGAGGGTGCCAGGATGTGTGGGAGAGGAAAGGACTGTTAAATTATGAAAAGGAATTTAGCATTCAAAAAGAATAGTCTGTGTGAGGAGAGAAGTGGACAGGACAAAATCAAGGGCAAGAATTAGAGTGTATAATGTGAGGAAGGAAAGATAGAAGAAAAGTGTAAGAGGAAACAGCAGACTCCAAAAATCAGTTAGATGAATAAGTTTTCTGTAGTGCTTTGGAGCAAAAAGGAAGCACACTACATGTGACGAAGTTATCAATGGATTGAGAGCTGTGCTAATGTTCCTAATCTGCTTCCTGTGTCCTTTTTTTGTTCTCAGTGAGCTTGTAGCTTTTACACCGTACCTTAGAGGCATACATACATGGATTTTATTCTCAGAGAATAGGACTTACAGGTTATTATGGGCCAGGTTATTAATGCAACACTCATAGTAAAACAGGTTTCCAGAACTTTGCTTCTCAAACTGTTAGAAATAATGGTCTAATTCAGGGCAGAACTTTTTAATGGCTGTTTTTCTGCCTGTTTTTGCAATGAGTTTTTTTTTTTTTTTCCCCAAAACAAGCACTTTGTTGCTTTGTTGTCTTCCTGACGTATTTATTTATGCAGATTTGAATTCTTCAAAACCTTTATTTATTTCTTTACACTTCGCAGTCCCCGCTGAGCCCCATGCGTTCGGTTAGCTCCTGTCCATGGTGCTGAAATCTCTGCCCATCTCGTCGAGGCTCTGTAAGAGCTCTCTTAATGGCAACCAGAATGCGTTCAGCGCAGCATCATCCTAATCTGCTGCCTTTAACATGCCCTGTCCCTTGGTAAAGCTCTTAGTCTTGACAGCTCCTGACATCCCGTATATAATAGAAATAAAACAGGAGCTGACAGTTTGCAACATTATAAATAAATACCTCATACTGTGAGTGATACACGAAAGTTGTATTCCTTTAAATTGTAGAAGATGAGGCTTTTAAAGTATGTTACCACTGGCATTTTTTTCCCTGTAACAAGGGGCTTATTCTGTAGGCTAGGGAATGTTAAATAAATTTCTCGAGCTCTAATGACATCTATTTAAAAAAAAAAAAAAAAAAAAAAAAAGTTGAATTGGATCTGGTGACCCTGTCATTGCAGACACCACAAAATGTATTTTACAGTTTCCTCTACCAGTGTTAGTAAAAAAAATAAACATAAAAAAAATGAAATTGTGAAGGCTGGAAAAAGATGCAGCCACCAGTGTGTTAATTTAAATGTATATGTTTTCATGTCCAGTCTTATGAAGATAATTCCAGCACTCAAGCACAATTTAAATAATGATAAACAGAATAGTATCTGATAATAAGCCTTTCTGTTCATTGAAATGAGTAAAGTTGTATTTTAAAAGTATCAAACAGAATTACCTGTGCAGAATAATTTTAGTTTGCAATCTCCAAATTTTCTTTTTTTTTTAAATGACAACCTCTTATTCTTCTCAGAGTATTACTGCAAGCTACTTTAAGCACCCTATCATTAATCCTGAAATATGTATATGTCTTCCTGTATTGTTAGTCAGATGAATGTTTTTTAGCTCTTACGATCATCTGTAGAAAATTACAACTTTGAGAGAAATATTGATATTGTAAATTCGCAAAATATAATATGATCTCAAGTGCAAAAATATAATTGCCTGCTATTATAGAAAAAAAATGGATTTGATTTTCAAAAAATACCTCTGGGAACTGCAGAACAAATGCTCCCTAAATTTGAATTTGAATTTAAGCACCTAATTTGTGTAATCTTTGCAATCCCTCCATCTATTAGGTATCTACATTCTGGCGGGTACGTATCCGGGATTTTCCAGAGAGGCTTTTTCTGTGCGTTCATTCCACTGCGCATCCAGAGTTATGTGCAAGAATTTACAGCCCTGGCTCCACTCAATGCAATTCGTATTCTGAAAATACTCTCTTTCAGTATTTCTTTCAATCAGTTTAAAATGGGGGCCTGTATTTTCTCTGATTTATATCTCATAACTAAATGATCTTAGGGGAAAGCATGTCCATTCAATATTTCTTGTGTTTCAGTATCTCTCATTTCCGCAGCCTCTTCAGTCAGTGACTCCCTGCTGAGAACTGCTGAAGTGCATGGCCTTTTCCAACACTTCTTTGGTGAGCTGTCTTCCTCTACCTGAGGTATATAAGCCTCCTCCTTAGGTGCAACACAGAGCCAGAATCTCTTGGTGGTTTCAAACTTAAATTATAGTCTGAATTTAAGGAAAGATTGCATGCCCAGTTTTCTAGGCATTTTTCAATATCCCAGGCATTACAACAGAGCCTCCTAGATAACAGTTGCATCTAACAGTACTTTATAGCCACTAAGCTGAATTGGAAAAAACCTTTGTAATTATATTTGGTACTGTCCAAATCTCCATTTTCCACCTGGGCAAGTGCTAAAATTGTTCTGTGACTCACTGTTTTTTGTAAATCACTTTTCTCATTTTTGTTCTCTCCTGGAAATAATGAACAAAACTTGTTCATTTTCCTTCTTACTTCAGAAAACCCCTAAGTATGTAACCATGACCTATGTACTCTTATCCTTATTCTACTGTATATTTCACTATTACAAGATGCAGTGATGCTGTTTTTACTAATTTGATAAAGAAAACTAGTAATTTGGTGAGGGAAAAGTAATAGATCTGTCCAATAGCAGGTTTTATAACTTTTTTTGAGAGAAATCCTAAAATTCCCATTCTTTACTTCCTCAGGGCAATCTCTTTTAACTTGAATGAGATAATATGGCTTATGCTACTTTGTAAAGTACTTTGAGATCTATGGTGAGAAGGATTTAAATATTATTGAAAGAGAAATTTGATTGAGTTCAACTTAAGTAAGGAACTTCAGGATCCAGTTTGTGGAGGCTGCTCATTTTTCACCATGTGCCCCTTTGTCTTCATAAATTCTTTGTACTTTTGTTACAATGTGTGGTGAATTAATTTGCCTTCAAGTAGAATGTGTAGGAGTGATAGTTGTGGCTGGTCTTGGAGCAGAGGCTATCTTCTTGCTCTTGTACACAATCTGGTGTTTAGGGGATAAGTTTTCTTCCTGAGTTACTTGTTTAAATAGTTTACTTTGACACGTGGCTGCAGCATTGCAAGGAAAATGCGGTTTCTTTACCTTAAATAAAAATGTCCTTAAGTAACAGTTCATTTATTAGCTGTAGCCATTTAGTTTAGAACTTCAGTGGAGAAGTCCAATAATGTAGGTTACAAGTAAGATTTCTGTTTATAAACTTAGTCAAATTCTTGAAACACAAATTATAGAGCTTATACAAATAATAAATAATTTCATGAAAATACAGGCATGTATTTTGAGAGGAAGTGATAAATGACATGGAAATACAGATGGAAAAAGTATAATCATATCTATTTTCTATTGATTTTTATTGAATTAGTCTTAACTACTACTTAAGCATTTTGTAATCTACTAAAAATGCTTTTATAGTGTAGAAATTTCATTTTATGATTTGGATGTAATGCAATCAAAACATTTAGGCTAACATCTTCATACTGGGAAATTTAATCCACCTATTTTTATATAATGCTTTTTGATTAAATATAGTATTTCTGATATAGCTATCTAATTATACATGTGCCTTGAAAGAAAAATCATTTATGTAATACAACAGTATTAATTGTTTGCTAATGTTCAGCAACTAGAAAATAAACCTGTGGAAGACTATGTTAAATTTAAGCGGTCTTGGAATATACCTTGATGCGAAAAGGATATACTCCCACTGTCTTTGTGGTTTGTGGAACTCAACATCAGTTTGTCACTGAAACAACTGATATGAATTTTCTCCATAAAATCTATAACTAACATATAACTGGAGGATTAGGACCACCTATTTCTCGTTAATGAAGCATCATATTCTCAGCCATTTTGGAGAGGAGGAGGAAGAGCAGGTGTAGCTTGCTGTATAGGTAGGGTAGATATCTGGAGGTGGATACTGTAAGAGGCAAACGCACATAATTCAGGTATGAGTGAGGTAGCCAAGGAAGAAAAGGATGTGCTAGTAACACAGTGAAGTGCAACTTCTATGTCCAAAACTTGTTTTATATGGTGCTGATGAGAGGATTTCCTCATGTAGGCTATGGCTATTTAACTTATGTCTCTGCACTGTCTGCCATGTATTGGATAACCATTTCAGACTGAATTAACTTAAAAAGAAAATATGACTTCTTTTAAAAACAGTTGAAAATGTTTAGAATCAGTGTTGCTTTCTGACATGGATTTGATTGACTCAATCAGAATTTCTGCTCTAGGTATTGATAGAGGAGGAAAATGTGGTTCTGACTACTGCAGCAGATTGCTGTGTACTGACTTTAAAGGTATTGTGTCCTGGATGTAATGTTCATGTTGGGAGAAGCATTTGGTTTCTTAAAATGTTCTGGGCCTAGCAGCTGTAATGACTCTTTGGAGGTCAAATAGAGGTATCAAAGAGATCTTTCCTCTTTCTTGTTTCCTTTTTTTTTTTTTTTTTTCTTTTTTAAATAATAAAAAAAAATTCTCTGAATAAAATAGAAGGTGTAACATGTCAGTATTTAATGAAAAAGAAAGAACTTTCTGTCTCTTGATATTGTTAAAGAACAACGCTTTAGAAGGAAAAAAAGTAGTTTCATGTTGTAAATGCCATCTTTTACGGGTCTGCAGGGTCTGGTGACAGTGGGAGCTTTACATGGAGGTACTTAACATATGCACAACAGGAAGATTGGTTCTGTGAAGCGTGCATGTTTTTAACTGTGTTAGAACAAAATAGGAAAGAGATAATCCAAAGTATATATGATAGAATAATCCTAAAGTACATATTTGTGTATTTTGCATCACAAAGATATTGTTGCAGAACTAAGGCTAATGTAACTTCCTAAGGGCTGTTCTATACTTTGTGTGTTCAGAATATTTTCTCTTATCTTTATTTAATACATATTTAAATGCAATACTTAAATATTTAAATGCTACATTTAAATCTAAATAATTAAGGTAGTTGAATAAATTTTAATATTTAAGATATTTAAATGATATCTTTATTTGCTCAACCCAGGTTTTTATCTCAAATTTTAGGGAGTCTATTTAGCTGCGAAGAAACAAATAGTCTGTTTCTGAATGTTTTTCATTAAAAAAAAAAAATGCAAACAGCAAATCATCCTGAAATGAGAGAAGGTTTACATTCATGTACGTGAAGTAATCAGTACATTCTTCTAAAATAGAATGTTTATTTCAAAAAGAGAGGTATATGAGTGTATAAATGAGCTCTTACTTTGCACTGAATCAGTTGCTGTGCTGAGCTGCTAGCAAATTAAGTTTTAGCAGATCAGTAAACACTGACTAAATACAACCTTAAAACTTCTCTTTAGTGTTTCAACTGAGGAGGTGCAGAAAGGTTGTAGGGCTAATGTACAATACAGGGTTTATATGTAAAGCAACATAAATTCTATTCCAAAGAGAGTTTAAATCATTCTTTCTATTGACTTGGATGGACTTTGGATTGATGAAATGAATATTTTTGCTTAAGTAAATAAGAAACATATGGTAGACAGCTGATTCTCTTTCTGTTGTTTGTTCAGTTAACAGCTTCTTTAGAATCACTACATTTATTATTGAAGTATATAGATTAGGGATCAAATTAAATAATTTTCAAATTGCCTACTCATATTTATTGGATTCTTGAAGGCAAAGTGAGTAAATTAAACTCTGAGATTGGTGACTAAGATAACTTCATTCAGAATATTCATCCTTCAACACTGAGGCTCCTTTCCAGAGATGGGTATTTTTTAATTGGTAAACTCAACTATTGAATCATAAAATATATTTAAAAAGAACTTTTTAAAATTCACAAATCTAACTTGTTATTTAGTAAATATTTACTTTGTTCCAGCAGAATTCATTTTTTTCATGGAGTTTACAGGTGTAATAAATCTTTTTCTTGCATCTACAATACATTAAAGGCTCTTCTTCATGAAGATTGCTTATTTCTGATTCTTTTTTTGCCTATGGGTGCTGTTACAATATGGCATTGGCTGCTGATTGTCTTCTAAAATAGATTCTCATTTGCTCAAATATTTCTTCTATGTCGAACAGAATATTTACTCGCACAATGTGTCTCCAGTCATAGTGGCTGTAGGCTAGAGTGACTGCATGTCTTACTAGGTAGATATTTTTCTACATGAAGAAGATGATAGCTGTTATCTTCTTTCAACGTATTACAGCATATTAAATACGCCAACAGTAAACCGAGGCACGCTCTTAACCATTTTTGTTCATCTTTTTTCCTCATTTTGTGTTTATGCTGTTGAAAGATTCTTGTTTTGTTTTTAGAACCATTTCATATCTCAGACAGTTTTGTTTTCCTCTCTTTATTGTACTTCTTTGTTGATCTCTTTCTTTTTTTTCCATCACTTCTTTTTATTCTCTGTTTCATTTCAGAACCTCAGTGCCATTCAAGATGATGCCATACCTTTTTGTCTGCCTGTATATGTCATTCCTGCTAAACCTATTGTCTATTTAATATCTGCATCTTCAGTTTTTCTTGTCATGCTCTGCTCTTTCTTGTCCTAACCTTTCAGTCTTCCCCCTCCTCTCTTCCAGGACACACTATGTTTCAGGCTTCATATTTCATGCTGCATTTATAGACAGCAGATCTCTGCTTGCCAAAGCTTGCAGCTTCACTTGCCTTTTGTGATCAGTTCAGAGAACCGAAGGCTCTTTGATGTATTGTGGGGGGAAGTTTTACTCAAATTCCATTAAATGCATGGGTCTCCTCTCGCCTTCCACATAATTGCTATTTATCATATTGCTGACACATGGATGGAAGCATTCTCTTTTTATGTTAAGCCTGAGCTATGCCAAGACACTGGAAGTCAATAGATACACTGCTGTGGCTTAAGTCAACAGTGAGGTATTTTTACAGGTTTGAAATATTTCCACTCTTAACTAAACGAAAAAAATTATGAGAATGAACAGAGTCAGGGGCTTTTTCTTTTTTCCCCCAAACATTTTGATGACAGAATCACAGAATCATCAAGGTTGGCAAGTTAATGATGTCAAATATGTATAGTTGTAAAACCTGAGGCCACAGTCAGGATTTAACAGCAAGATTCACCACTTTGCAATGTACAGATTTACAGATCTAGGGGAAGACTTTGCTCTGTCTTTGCCCTGTAAAAAGCATCTGTGATGTATGGGTGCATAAAGAGGTTTTAGACTGAAATAATGCACTAGAGTCTGGGGGAAACTGTGCCAAATAGTAAGCATTTATCTACTTATAGTTCGTTTTCATCCTCTGGTATGGCTTCAGTATTGTTTTTGTTGGCAGTGTGAGTTGTGCTGATATCACTTCAAGTCTGAGACAAGATGAGAGGACTAGACTGACAGAAGAAACATAAATGCATATAAATTCAGTTTGTTTTTCAATTCATCTGTAAATATGAATGTTGGAATTCAGCAAATACATTGTGACTAAAAATGTAGAAACCTACACTTAGATTCCTCCCTGCAGCCACACTTGTGTTTGCATCTGCAAAGTGTACACCCCTGGCTTGGACCTGTAATTATTTTTCTTATGCTACATCTCTGAATTGAAATGTGAGTGCTAATTGAAATGTTTACACTGCTTTGCTTTCTTGTTTGTGTGACTGTAATTCACACCCACTTAGAGAGAAGTTGATGTTGAGAATCTGCTATGTGAGGCAGTGTAAGTTTTTTAAGGATGTATGTTTTGTCTTTCACCAACAAAGACAAGCAATCAAATTCACTGAGATATAGATAATCTGAAGAGATACAAGAGCTTAAATATCTTCCCCTCCCATACACATTGACTTAGTGGAGATATTAATAATTTGGTTTCTTAGGACCACGATTGTAACTCCTCAATACCAATCATAGAATATTAAAAAATTAACTACAGAGGCTCATTGGCCAGAGAGAAGTCTAACAAAACTGTCCAGAAATTGAGGCAGCTCATAGAGGTCATCAGCAAGTTTGACCCCTGGGCAGCCTCAGAGGCGAGTTTGGCAACAGCAAATGTAGATGCAGGAAATAGGCTGCAAGAAATGTGGCTGGAGAGTCTCAGGGGACACCCCTGCCATGGCTCCAAGGAAGTATTTGCTGTAGTATGGGTCTTACATCTGCCAAATGGGTGTCTAATGCTATGTGCACAGTGGGCTTTGGTTTCAAGACAATTATAAAAAGTAATACCACTGGTTTCCATAACAATGCATACAACATGCTGATTTAACTGTATAATACTATAAGAAAAAAATGTAACTACATTTTGCCTACAATTATTTTCCCTTTAGTGGTATGCTCAGTGTCCCCAGGAGGAGATCTATCTGCACAGGCTGGGATGGAATGTAGCCATACAGTGAATTTTAAAAGCCTGATAAGTTGGCAAATACTATTCAGAGTAAAAGTTAATATTTACATTATTATCAATTTTATTTGGTTATTTCAACATTTATTTTTTTTCTGCCAGGGTGGTTTGGGTCTGAATTTCAAGCTATGTGTTTTTTAACAACACTAATATGAGTATAAAATCTTGTTTTCATATAAATGTATACTCCTGTATAAATACTATCAGTAACATATTTACAAAGTGTAAAGTCTGAGTTTAAATGAAACAGTGGGAATTTACCAGCAAGTGGGGCTTCTCCTAGTGAAGGCAACAGTTCTGCATATGTTTTACTACAAATTTTTATTCAGAGAGAACATGAGTTTGAAGAATGGAAATGGGGGTTTCAGCTCAAAATGTGAAAATAGATGACAAATCATTGATATATTCCTGTGGTTTAGGACAGTTCTGTTCCTAAACTTTTTTTTTTTTTCTGTCATGACAGTTAGTGTTGCTCTTGTGCTCTGATTGCTGCCTACCACAATTATCCTAATCATCTTGCCACCTTCTATACATCTCTATCTGTCTATATTCCCTTGTTGTCTTCTCTGTGGTAAAGCATCTAGAGCACGAAAAGTGTTTTTGTTCTCTGCTTATATAGCATCTAGTACCTAGAACATGGCAAAATGGAGTCCTAGCCAAAGACAAAAGCTGTGAAGTTTTATGATGATAAAGCAGGTATTATTGCCAACTTTATATCTTTTAGAATGTTTAGTTACGTAAACTAGCTTATCCCATGTGTTTTATCAAATATTTTATGTTGTTAAATTATTCATGATAAACTCATTCTTACTGCTCAGCATAAATTTAAAATATAATTTTAGCAAGGAAAGAAATATTTATAAAGGCAAACTAGAGTCAGAAATAAAAGTGATAAATTAATTAACATATCCTGGTCATAGCAACAGTCCCAATAATTCTTATCTCTGGTCTGAGGTCCTTTGATCTTGTAAGGTCATAGCTGCATTTGTATATATTATATGCTGGGTTTGCCCATCTTTGTAAGCCATGGGAGCAGCGGAGTACATGGAAATTTTGAAAAGATTTTGAGGGAATATCACCTTTAAGTACAATAGCCATTGAGGCACATGTATACAGTACTGCTGTTGGGAAGTGCTAATACCATTTCAAGTTTCAGTGGGGAGTGGAAAAGCAAGAGAGAAGAAAATAGGATTAATAATAATGAATAACCTTTAAAGAATTGCTATAAGATAGAGGTAGCAAGAGTAGAGAGAAGAGTCCATGGCCCTGAAGCAAGAGGCTGTTCATAGCAAGGTGTGCCATTTTTTACTGCAGAGAACTATAACCATGCCTCAGGGAGAGGTCCCTCATGGGACAGGAAAAGGTTGTAATAAGTTCTTTCTATACAGTAAATATCATATGTCAGTTCCGTATTGGATCTATCCTTTACTTGTTTATGTAGACTAAAATGTCAGCAACATAGTTCCACTCAGTTTTATGTCATTTTCACAGAGGCAAATATTTGTGATAGCTACATTGGTAAGAAAAATGGGATTATAAATGCTTGGCTAAAAATGATCCAGACTATTATGGTCTTGGCCATGGCCTTGCAATCAGGCTTTTAATGGAAATGTAATTTTACCGAGACAGCTCAGAAAATCAAGGAACTTTGTGTTTTGCAAAAAGAAAAAAGACAAATTGTATATTCATTTTATATTGTAGTATATTTGGAATTAATACTTCTTTCTATCAAAATGGAGGAAAACCAAAAAGGTATTGACCAAGCAGAAAACACAGATAATGTATTTGTAAAAATTAGGAGGAATTGTTAGTAGGGGTTACATTAGAAATGCATGTAGGTAAGCTTTGCTGTTCTGTTTCATACAGCTCCAAAGTCCTATGTTCTAGTGAACAATGAAAGTAAGTCTTGCTTTTTTATTATTATTATCCCAGATTTTTGCATAGTTTTCTGTTTGTTTACTTTGACAGTAATTAGAACAAAATAAGGACCTAGCAAATATAATGATCATGAAGGCTTTTGGTTCAGAAGGATGTTGTACAAAAGGAAGGGTCATTTTCAGTCTTTGTAAGAATATTCCACACTTTTTTTTTTTTTTTTTAACAGTAATGACAGCTTTTCTGCAGTCTTTTTCTTCAGATGTAAAAGACTTCAGAGAGTTGATGCCCTCATGGCATCATCTTCAAGTGCCTGCAAATCTGGTTGAAGCTTCATGAACTAGCATACATATCTTTCTGCGTGCTTGTTGTTCTGTTCTTTCTACTCTGATTCTTTCCACATCTACAGATAAAAAAAATAAAACATTCAGTGACCACATACTAAATTGCTTATGGTAGCAGACACCAAGATGATGTTGGATGATATACCAGATCTTTCTATATTTCAATTATATAACTTAAATAAGGGAATCAGAGTGTCTCGAGTTGGAAGGGACACACAAGGATCATAGAGTTGACATTCTGGTTCCAAGCAGGACAATGCAATATCAGCCCATGTATTTGAGAAAATTGTCCAGATACTTCTTGTACTCCGGCAGTTTGGTGCCATTACCTCACCCTGAGGAGCCTGTTCCTGTTTTTGCCACCCTCTGGCAAAAAATCTTTTCCCTGTGTCTAAGCTGAAATTAAATTAAAGATGGCAAGCAAATGAAAAACTGTAAGAGACTGTATAAAGGGCTTTTGTGTAGTGCTCCTAAATTCTTGCCAAATGCAAACAAAGATTGCATTGCATAAAAAGTGATGATTCCACCAAGTTCCTCAATATATATATATATATATATTGAATATATATATTATATATATATATATATATATGTAATTGTATAACGTATATTGCACAAGATCTGTAGAAAAGAACTGGCAAACACAAGAGTTGCTTATGACAGAGAGAAACACAAAACAGAAGCAAATGTTCACATGGTAGCAGGTAATTGGTCAAAAAAAGTGGAAAAACTTCAACGTGCTTCTGTTTAGAAAAAGATCTGAAAGCTTCTTAGACAGCCTGTGAACAGTCTCTGTAAAATTGGGGGTGTTATGCATTCAGTAGTGAAGATGGTCAAGTGCTGTTGAAATGAATGAAAGAGAAAATCCTCTGTCATTGGCACAAACATTTCAACAGTTTAACATACTGCCTGCCTAAAGCTCTAAATGAAGTTCTGCTGTTCCCCACAATGGAGCAGCACTAACATCTACAGCAGGTTTTTTTGTTGTTTTTTTTTGTTTTGGTTTGGTTTTTTTGAGTGCTTGTGTAGATATTACAAGGTGAAAAACCACGTCTCAGTGATTTTCCTTCTGAAACATTCAAATGCAGAGAGGGAAACATTCAAATAAAGAAAGGGGAAAAGCAAAAATTTTGAACTTGTTTGCTAACCTATAGGGTAGGAGAAAATTTTTAGAATTCAAAGTCAGAGAAAACATCTGCGTCCAGAAACAAACAAGACCACCTGTATTGTGTTAATTATCTGCTGGAAAAAATCCTTTCCTGAGCAATATCAAGCATGTTATTGTGTTTGCTGAACTTCCAGTCAAATGAGATTTTGATCTGGGTGAGCCCCAGGCCTGTGTACTTCTTGCAGTCAAATATTCTTAATAGCAAATAAAAGTAGCCAAGGTTTTGTCCAAGATGGAAGGGCAGGAATTTTCACTGTGAAAAATGACAAACATTGCAGTATCTTTTCATGACTTTTCAAACATCTGTGCAGTAGCAAGCAGATGCATGATTCCTTTAGAGACAGTGGGGAGTAGTAGTTGTTAGAGTATATAGAATGGCCTCAAATCTCCAGGACTGCAGTAATTTTTAGTGGTATGCATAGGCTGTTTGTGTCATACACACTGGGGAATGTGCAGAGCATCACTGACCACTTTAGTTGTGATGCCAAGTTTCTTTGTCTGGTATCAGCACAGCAGAACAGTAGTTTTGCTCCAGATTTGCTCTGGCCAAAAGTATGTGAAGTTAATCCTGGCAGCTGATCATGCAGCTTTGCATTTGCCGAACAAATTCTGCTGATTTGTCTAGGTGATATTTTACACGTATCTTTCTATTCTTTATACGCATTCAGGATGCTTGGTGCAAGCACTGGAGTAACAGCTCGCCAAGCATTGCTTCTATTACAGAACCCCTGCCACAATAGGTAAACAAAGAGCTACATCCTGTGTAGATGTGGCAACTGTGATAAAAGATCTCTTGATACAAAAACTAGATGCATCTGACACAGTACTTTTTGCAGCCAGCAAAAACCAGTCAACCTAAAAAAACCTCACAACCCACAATAAAATGCCAACAAACCTACTAGCCAGCCTCCTGAAAATGGCCTGCATCATCTCCCATGAGTACTCTCCATGCATATGGAAACAGAAAAGATTCTGAAGTCAGAATCTGAAGAACTCGTTTTACTGTATAGTCAGTAATGAACCACTTCCAAAAATGGATGAAATTTGTCTCCAGCATAACATCGGATGGATTGCTGGAGTTGAAAAGTCAACTTAAGAACTTCCAGATACTGTCTATTCACAAGACAGATAAGGAAATAGGAAAGCAAATATGTTACTTCCTAGATATTAATCTGCAGTGGTTTCCTCTATGCCTACGACATAAAGAAATTTATAGGAATTTATAATTTTTAAATTTGTAGTTATGTATGAGTTTGCTCTAACAGGCAAGGCAGCCTCTGTAAAACGTTGCTTTTCATGGTTCCTGAAGCTCTGTCCTTATGTTAGCACTGCCTTTGTGGAAGTAATGGTGTGATTAAATTTCCAAAATATTTTTGTTCCTGACAATTATTAATGAGAAACAACTCATAATGAGAAATATGAATCCAAACTGGGACCGGAGGTGACTATTCTCTCTCACTTGTGTTACAGTGTTAGCTAAGGCAAGTGCTAGGACTATTTAAGAAGTTATTTAATTGGTTCCTAAGCACCTAATTTTTAAGAGTGGAGCTTAACTATCGAAATACGTGAAAGCACGTTTCTTGTGCTTTCTTGTGCTTCTATCAACACAGTAGAATATAAATGTAGTTTAGAGAAAATCCTAGAAAGCTTCTTAAATTCTTCTTTGGAAAATGGAACACATTATCCTCTAATTTTTATTAGAGAAAACAGTTGTCTTTTTTTAAAGCACATTTCTGATTAATTTTAATGGGACATTCATACATGTGTGAAGGAAGAATATACAGTTTTTATTTTGAGACTGGGGAGGGGAAATGAATCTTGAATATAATGCCTAATATCTCAGGAGTTATGAATGTCCTGATCATATGATGATGTTTCTAGCAGAGCAGTGGAACGAAGGGAGCTGGTATTATATCACCATCACCTTCATTCTGCTACTATCAATTCTTAAAAACAGGTTAGTAGAATATGTATACTAAAACATGAAATGTGTCTGTAAAATAAAAGCAAAGCATTGTTTCTCATTTTCCAAACACACATCAGCATCCCCCCGGGCTCAGCACTGGGGCTGCTTCTATTTAACATCTTTATTAACGATCTTGATGAGGGGACTGAGTGCACCCTCAGTAAGTTTGCAGACAACACCAAGTTAGGAGGGAGTGTTGAATTACCTGAGGGGAGAAAGGCACTACAGAGGGACCTGGATAGACTGGAGTGATGGACCAAGGTTAACTGTATGAGTTTCAGAAGGGCCAAGTGTTGGGTTCTGCATTTTTTTCACAACAACTCCAGGCAACCCTACGGGCTTTGGGAGGAGGGGCTGGAAAGCTGTCTGGAAAGGGACCTTGGTGTATTGAGGAACAGTTGGCTGAATACGAGCCAGCAGGTGCCCAGGTGGCCAAGAAGGCCAATGGCATCCTGGCTTGTATCAGGAATGGTGTGGTAAGCAGGACTAGGGAAGTCATCCTGTCCATGTATTTGGCATTGGTGAGGCCTCACCTTGAGTACTTTGTTCAGTTTTGGGCACCTCAGTACTGAAAGGACATTGAGGTGCTGGAGCAGGTCCGAAGAAGGGCAACAAGGTTTGTGAAGGGCTTGGAGAATGTGCCCTGCAAGGAGAACTGAAGGAACTGGGGCTGTTCAGTCTGGGGAAAAGGAGACTGAGGGGTGACCTTATTACTCTCTTGCAATATCTGAATGGTATTAAATAAAATGGAATTTATTAAAGCTTACTGTAATATGAGCCAAATTGCACCTGATTTCAATGGATAAAGTTTAACAAACACTATAAAAATATCATATCAGGTTACTGAAAAAAAGTATCACTAATTTTTTTATGTCTGTTTTAAGGAGGAAAAAAGAGATAAATATCTATTTTATAGTATATTTTTAGTATATTAATCATTCTATTGATTATGGTAGTGTTTGAAACTGGGATCATCTGGGGAACAAGGTTTAGAGTAATAAGTTATATGTTGGAACAATGTAACAGGCAAAAAAAAATACAAATTTTCTGACATACAATTGTATTGTTTTTCAAATTTAAAAATAACTTGTTTTACATAAAGCAGTGAAGGCAGGAAATCTGCAAAAAGCCAGAAAATTTGAAGTGATGTCTGACATTCTATCATTAACTTCTCCTCTTGTATATGTCTTTCACCACAGTGTAAGTGCAGTATGAAGTGTCATCCTCCACTTGGAATTTTTTGCTTTTGTCAGGTTCTGTCACAACTTTACTGTATCAGGTACTCTTGTTGTGTGAGCAAGGAACAAGAAATTATAGAAAACCTATATATAAATCCTGAAACACATCTGTATGAATAGGATAATTTTCCTTAGTCTTGACATGGAAAATAAAGAGATTAGGTTGTAGTTCTACTGGAAATAGAAAAATTATTCTGTCCAAGCACTTCCTTCTTTGAAAAGGTCTTGAGGGAATTTAAGGAAGGATGAAGGGAATTTGGTGCCCCTAAGTACGATATGTGTTCTTAAATTCTTTAATGCCGTAATCATTCTTTTATAATGAGTTGGCCAGCCATTATAGGATCATAACCCATGGCTCAGGCATGGTAGCATTACTGCAGCACAGTATTTCTAGTAACAATAATCAGGTTTATAGAAAGCACTGTTGCATGAAAGAATCTCTTCTCCTGACAAAGGAGAAGAAATTAATGATTAAAAATAAAATATCAAACAAAAGAAAATTGTGTTTCTAATCATGTGAGAAACATAAAACACCAGAAATGAGAAGTGTGAACTCACTATGCGTTTATCTTTTCTTGACAGAAATGTTGTACAAATGCAATTTCACTGATTTTAGAATAGTTATTTTCTACTTGTATAGTATTAAAAAATATTTAATTAAAAAAAATGATTCATTTTTCTTTTATTTCCCTGGGCTTTAGGATTTTAGAGTTTTTTATATATATATTGGACAGAATTTGTCTTTCAACTAATACTTTGTTAGTGTCTTTAAAATGTGAGGATGCTTGGATTTAAGGTGCCAAATAAATGCTTTGTATAGTCAAGAAAGTCCGATGGGAGATGCTACCATCCACAACTGGATGGAAGATGGTATCTAGATGTCCTCATCCACAGCAGTGGAAGTAGAGAAGGGATTGTGGCTTATAAAAAATAATTTAAAAAATCTTATGCTAAGGAATGAAGCTCAGCGCTCTGAGGTGCTAAGTGTACTTGCCAAAGAAGGTGTCATAAAGCTCCTTTTTGGCAATCAGTGAGAAATAATGAAAGAATTGAAAAGTAACCATCATATTTTAAAAGCACTTTTCCCACATACTGTACACATAAAAATAACAGCACAAATCATTTGAATGCTGGATCTGTTAAATAACTGTGTATCTGTGGTACGATTCTCTTCCTAAAAAGGTGCAAAAAGCCCACAGTCTTTGGCAAGGTATTTTAGCTCTTGATTCTCTTTTATGCTTTTGTAGTTTAATCTGCCTCAAAGGTCTTGTTCACTTAGGTGTATGCTGTGAATTACTTTATTGCTATGTGCTACATGCATGCAATTTCTGACACACCCAGTGGAAGACAAAAAAGGTTTCCTCAAACATCTGTTTTTGTATTTTGTATTTTTTTTTTTTCCAAAACAGTTATTTTCATATATTCTATTCCAAAAGATGTCTACAATGCATTCTTACAGATAGGGTAGGTATTTTCTTTCTGGAAAATTTAAAAGCACTGTGAGCCATCTGGTAGGATATAGGAGCTGCAGGTAAGCACACTAATAATAGTCAATGCTACCATAACACGCTGTGTTTTCAGCACTGTAGGCACCAAGTGATGAATTCTCTGAATGTTTCTTGTGCTCAAGGTAAATGTTACTAATCTCTTTAGAGAATCTGCTTGGTCTTGCTGAGAATAATACCTGTATGCTTGCCAGCCTCAGAACCCTAAAATCTGCTTAATATCTTATCTGCTGACGTTTGTTCTTTCTGTCCATGCCTTCTATTTCCTGCCCTTTCTACCATCTCAGCTCAGGCCTCGCATTCCCAGAGAACCTGCAGTGAAAAAAGCAGTCAATTTTTTCAGGGATTATTTTTTTCTTTTTTCTGAGAGTGAACTCAAGGAAGTAGTAAGCTCCCATCAAGGTATAAAGAGAGGCAGCTTTCCTCACAACTGCCAAGCTGTTACCCTGTGGAAATAGGATGTGTTGTTCTGTGCAGATCATTACTGTAGTAAATATACATACATATTTACCAAGTTGGAGTCCCTGTATGTTGCTGAGTTCTTATTAGGTGAAAGAGACAGGCAGCAGTAAGTGTAATATATTGTTACAATTAATGTTGTAGCCTGTGACCATGTTTAATTAATGATTTGTATCACACTAGCAGTATGTTTAGTGTATAATTAATTAGCCTGCAAGCAAAAGAGTAAGGAAGAACAACTTGAAAACTAGTGGGGAAAAGGGTTCTGGTAAATGTTAGTTAAGCTTGTTCTCACTGTCTTTATTCATTGTGGATGTTATTTCAGTTTTTTTATTTTAAATGAACAAAATGAATCCCTACATCTTTGTTAAAGAACTCCAGTGGATTACTTGCTCTATATGGAATTCTGTTCGAGTTCTGGATATATAATGCAATTGCATGGGTTTTTTTTTTAGGTATGTGTTATCTCCTAGGCAGGAAAATCATCAGTTTCTATTCAGTATCTGTCAGTGCTCCAAGTGGATGTGTTACTTTTTTCTCACTTTCCAACATGACAGACACTGGGACTGCAGCTGTGTGTTGGTCTTTCTAGTTTTGGCAGCTGAATTCTAATACTTTCTTGGGGCTTTCTGTGACAAGTGTGCTCTTTGGTAAGGATGCAAGGAACTTGCCATGCCTTTGCAGTTAAAAGCATTGCAGAGGTGGCTCTGCTTCTGTTTTCTGGGACAGATGGACCACAAGGCAGGCAGAGGGGAGGCAGGCAGTGCCCTTCTCTCCCTCTCTTTCTGTGCCCTTGGATTAGTTCACCTGTGTTAGTGGGTTCAGGGAGCAGAATGCACCCTCTCTGCTATGTAAACCAGTGCACACTTGGTGGAAATATCTGTAGGGGAACTCAGCACAGTGCTGCATTCAAGTTTCTTCCACGTCAGCTGAAGAAGCACTGTGCCATCCCGCCACATGGCACATGTGCCTGCTGGGCTATTAGGGCTGTAAGCAGGAAAACAGAGCCTTGTGGAAAAACACGTGACACAGAATACATGCTGACTAAAACTAATAACTTCAACAAACAGGTTCTAAAGCACTGAGTCTACTGGAATCAAGGAGAAATGCCCTTCTGCAATTTGCAGGTAATAATTAATAGGATTCAAGTAAATTCAAGGCTGATCTCACTCCACTGTTTTTCACTGGGTTTATCTGTCTTGCAAATCCGTGTCATAACAGAATGAATGGGTCTATGATGATGACAGCCATACACACACATAAAAGATGATGTAGGAACAATGTAGTATGCGTAGTATGTAAGATTTCTACAGAGAAACACTGCCTACTTCTTTCGTAACTTGCTCTGTGCTTCATGAAATCAGTGCATAGCATTAACTATTCAAGTCAGCCGTAAGTTTTTCTGTCTCTGAATGGAGATCCCTACAATGCTTGCACTCTTTAAATGCAGATAATTAAAGACTGTGGCATAATTCTCCTCTCCCTCAACCTAAAAACAGTCATGAGTAAAGTCAGTGAGACAATTGGTTACTGCCACATAAAACTAGCAGAATGTCTTGGGCATACACTGAGAAACCTAACTTGCAGTTATTTGAATAGCACCTTCTTCATACAAAATTATTTATTTATTTATTTTTAACTTAAATGGCAGAGTTCTACAGTAACTGTTTTTTGGAGGTAAACAGCAGCAGGCCAAGGAAAGTGTTGTGATATTGTTTAACATTAGGCAGGATTGGGACAGTAATGCCAAATTTTACATATTTTTTTTCACTATTTATTGTTAAGGGAATAAAGGAATCTATGCTATCTATTTTGCTTATAATTCAGTAAAATGGGTCAGTGCTTGAGCTAGCGGTTGCTCTGAAATTACAATGACTGACTGTAATTAAGAACTAATTTGTAGTCATAAAAAAAGCCAGATAAGGGGCTATCCACTTCATAAAAGATGAATATAATCAAGATAACTGGCGCAGCTGCTGGCCATAGGCTGTCCTCCGTGAGCACACACAATTCCCATGATTCCTGACAGACTTTACATATCTGCCTCAGAAGGTGACTACTTAGAGAATTTCTTTTAGATCAATGATTTGAAGTGATAAATTTTATAGAGTGATGGAGATGGGGCTTGGGGAGGGCAGTGCAGCCATTTATTAATTATATAGCATTAGCATTCTGATGGATGTCATGTAAATGAATCGGGTAGAAATGTGTTTTGGTTTGCTAGAAAAAGTCAAGTTTGTTTCAGAGGGAAATATCAAGGCTGAGTGTGCCATTTCATAAATGTAAGCTGGAACTGACTTCAACTCAAGCCATTCTTCAGTTGCATTTGAATATGTGGACTTCTTTTCCTTGATATCACAGGCAGACCCAACAGCAATGCTCTGTAGCCTTTTCATCTGTGATATTCGACTAAATTCTGTATGAAAACAGTCAGCTTTAGTTTTACTGCAGAAAATATATCTCTAAAACCCTGTTAACTGTTTTCCTTATGCAAAACAGCAATTATGACCTTTTTGACTTAACACTTATTCTACAGAAATAAGCAAATGCCATTTGGCTCTATTCATTTTGTACTTTGTTTCACACTTTCTTAAAATGTATCAGCAGACTTTTAATTATCCTGAAAATGATTCTATTAAGCATTCTCCTTGCATATTAAATGCAGAAGACATTGTTTTGAGCTTCCTTTGCCTCCTGTGAATAGAATGTGGGCAGACATAAAAAAATCAAATTATTTTACTAAATGAAAACAACCTGAGCAGAAGAAATCATTTTGAATAATGACAGCTTGGGTGAGAGTGTCACCATTTTCTATCAGTTTGCTCTGCATCACACAGGAGCTCACTTGATGGAATGTTTAAAAAAAAAAATAAAAAAATGTGTCTAGTAAAAATAAGCTGTGACAGTCTCTAAGTAAATGTAATAAATCAGGAGGATTTTCAAAGGGAATAAAAAGTGTCATTTATGATGGTTACAGCTTATACGCCCACTATGATTCCTGTACTGGTACAGTTTATACTCTCCCATGGTAGATAAAATTATTACTTGATCTGTCAAAATGGAGTGACGAAATTTTTGTGGGTAGACAGCTTGCTTAAGAATAGTAAAGTTCCATAATGTGTTTGCTATCGTAACTCAAAGTACTGTAGAAAACAACAAATGAGACAAAGCAATCATTGTTCGGAAAGTTGATATGAAACTGGAGAAAAGGGGTTAATAGAAAAAGATGTTAATGTTTTACCCACTGCATTCTGAAGAAATAGCAAACATTTTAATTGGAGAAGTTTTTATTTCAGTAGCATAAGACCTAAATTCTAGCTTTTTTTTTTTTTTTTTTTTTTTCTCTAATATCATAAATTTGTTAATTCTCAGAGAATTCACTCAGTGGGAAGTGAATCTTTCAGATCCAGGTGTTCATGACAAATGCAAGAACTGACTGACTTCTGAATGCTAGCTCAGGTTACAGCTTAAGTTTGCTAGACATTCTTATTTGATGTGAATCTGTGATACTTGGCCCAAACATTCAGTGATGTGGAACATTTAAGCAACCTCAAGTACTAAATGTATGAACAGATGTGTTTCATAACAGTTGCAAGGTAACTTGCATATGGGTAGAAAACTGTCTGTTCTGAGACTTCGTAGTGTGAGCATAAAATGGTCTTCAGACCACTTCTTTAAAGAGGCTTGCTTTGTTTCTGGGTGCATTTAGAGAGATAATACTTCAGGTTCACAAATCGTTGTCCTTTATGGTAGCCTCTACTTTTTGAACAAAATCATGTAGACAAGTCACAGTGTAACTGCTCACACAGGTGAGCATCACTGCATCTCGTACCAGAAGGCTTATGGCTAGAATTAGTCACATAATCATAGAATCATTTGAGTTGAAAAAACCTTCAAAGGCCATCTGGTCCAACTTCCCAGCAATGACCAGGGACACCTACAGCTCCATCAGGTGCTCAGAACCCTGTCCAGCCTGACCTTGAATGTCTCCAAGGATGGGGCATCTGCTACCTCTCTGGGCAACCTGTTGCAGTGCTTTGCTAACCTTACTGAAAAACAGTCTTTTCTTCATATCCAGTCTAAACCTCTCATCTTTTAGGTTGGAAGTGTTTTGGCTTGTCCTATCACAGCAGACACTGATAGATCTGTCCCCTGCTTTCTGATGGCTCAACTTCAGCCAACAAGGTGTCAGCAGTAAATAAAAAGTGCAACTGTTTTGACAATGGGAATACTTAGCCTTTAGGATGAAGTGTGAAGGAATATAAAATATTTGCCATGATTTGAAGCCTTTAATGTTTGATCAGGAGTCTTTCCAGCTCCTTAAACCCAGCAGGAGCTATAGCTGGGACCTTAATAAAAGCCAGACATACTCTTCTGTATCTTTTTTCCTTTGCCTGCACATTTCAAAAGCAATGCCATGGACTTAGGCTTCCTGTGCTAAATGTGGAGTTGGAGTTCTGTGCTCTGTTAGAAAAGGCATTTAGAGAATGAATTCATTTACATATTTCCTGAAGATATAATCGCAGTTGAAAGGATGATTCCAACATGGGGAATAAGCTCTATATGTGAAATTTACTGCTAGTTATCAGTTTCTAGATCCCACTGGATCCCACCGAACAAAGAATGTGGTTGTGAAAATTTCGTAGTGATCGATCTACAGTGATTGAAGGTACATCTTCACATACAAAGAAATTCCTTTCTCTCTGATCCACCTTATTGAAGGTGTTTTTATTCATACTGCTGCATACAGGATTCATATTGCTTTGGTATGGGAAAAGGGGAGTCAGGAGGGACAAAGCAATCTGAATTGTGAAGCTATCCCCTTCTTGTGAGATGAAAGAAAATCTGTAAAGTGTGCATCTGCATCTTCCAATGTCTGGTGAGACATTGCTTTGGGGTTATCCGTATCAAACACAAACTGGTTTTTATGGAATTCAGTTCAGTACTGCTGCTTATATGACTGCAAGAATATTTGTTACAGTGCTTGCTGCAAACGAAATAAAACCGGGTTTCTGTGCATGCAAAAGTGGACATTCTAGAAAAGAGAAAATGTTCAGATGTACCAATAGAAAAGTCAGCATAATGTAGTCTCACAAGGCAGACAGCAGAAATCACGGCAAAAGTAAGCAGAGGACATCAAACACACCATAGATTTTTTTTTTTTCCCAAGAGCAGAATCTTCTAAATATAGATTACAGTAATTTACTTTCAAACAACTCATTTTCAGCATCTGACATGTTCATTAACCCCAGGTAGAAAAATTATTTTGGTGCATTAATTTTTCACCAATGAAGACATTAGTCATATTTGCAAGTATCATTAGTGTCTGCCACCGAGGTGGAAAAGTCTTACTGTCTCTCTCCAAATGGAGGATGCATTAGAATGTTAACTAAGGTCTGCTGAGTTCTGTGGGTTATCAACCCTTGCACACTTTTATGCACTGAATTTTAATTAGACTTTTCTAAAAGTACATCATTAAAAGGCATGCTTTATACTGGAGTAGGACAGATATGTAATCCTTTAGTAAAATAAGGTAAAAAGTACAAGGATTTAGTATAAGTATTCTGATAGTTTTTCTGACAATATGAAGAGTACAAGTTCATATATTCAACCGTATGCGTGCTCAGCAATTGTAAGTAAACAAGATATAAGGCATCGTACTCCACAGAAAAGGAGGGAAAAGAGTTTCAAAAGCTACTAACAGAAGTTGATGCCTAAAGGTAAGGGAGATCAGAGAGACTTAGGTGTTTCTCTTTCCACTCTGCTGTGAGAAGTCCCTTATATTATACTTAAACATCATAAAAGAGAGAGAAACTATTGGAAAAAATCTTGAAACAATTGGTTCCTATCTTTCTCAGATGCTTTTCTATACAATCTTTCTTTTGGATGTTCCTAAAATCTTTCATTTTATCAAATCTTTATAAAAGGTATTTTGATGCAACATTTTTTAATGATCTACTTCTTAATCTTTCATGGAATAATTAAAAAGAAGTCTATTTCTTGCTTCTATTAAAGAGACAATGGAAAAGTAGAGCAAGTAGCAGCAATATTGCTCCAGTGTTGTTCTATTAATATTTTTTCACATTAAAAATATTCAAATGGTATTAATGGAAGTGAAGACTCTATACCTATATTACATATATAGGGACTAGTGTTTCAGATGTGTTTGGGGTTTTTTCTTCTGTAAATAGAAAAGAAGGTGAAGTTGGAAGAGATCTCTGGGGTAATGATCTGGTTGAGAGCTGTGGAAAAATGTTTTTGTTGTTTATTCACCTGGATAAACAGTGAGAAAAACTGTATTGCATGTAAATGTGCAATATGATTTATTTCATATTTAATTGCACACTGTGATGACAATACCTCTTTGGAAACAAATAAACGAGTGCATCTACTGTAGCTGCTCATCTTGAAGTCCAGTAAGGTAGTAAATCTAAATGTCTAAAAGCTGTACTTGGGAAATTAAGTCCAGAGTGCCCTTTGAACATCAAATATAAAAAAATGAATAATCCTCTCAATTTGTTGTGTTGGAATTGTCATGGCTTTGAAAGCTCAGCTTGACAGGTACTTAATTTAGTCTTGCTATTTTTTTATTTTTTTATTTTTTTGTTTTATAATAGCACAAAGTCTGATTACTGATTGTTTTTAGGAAAGTACACTTTGGTCCAACAGGTCCTATCTAATCCTGGGATCTGTTGATTTTTGTACATGTGAATGATTATTTGACCCAAAATTAGTGTGTGATGTCCAGATAGAAAGAACAAAGGTTCAGGTGTTACTTGTTTAATTTCAGTGATCTTGTTTGGATGTTCTGTCTATAATGATATGGCTATATATGAAACATTCTGTAAATTCATTTTCTCTGTACAACGTTTTCTATTAAAACTTTCTAGGAAACAGAGAGCTAGTTGAATATTTAATCACTGTATTATTTACTTACATCTAGTGTTATTTTTCTGACTTTTACACACAGAAAAGCTATGTATTGAATTTTCATTTATTTGTCTTTGAGCTCAGCCATAGAACGCTATTCTCATCTCTAGATACTTGTATTATTTAAGCACTTTTTGTTTTGATGGAAATTACTTTTGTAGGAAGAAATTTACCGCTTTGACTATGATCAGGGCCACAGCTCAGTCCGTAACATTCACTGCTGACATGCCTATTTCCTACCTGTCAGAATGAAATACTAATGGTAGGTCCTATCAATTCTGACATTGCTTTCTTACTTTTTATAACCAAGGTCACTTTGCTTCAAGTTTACATTTTCCATGCAAATAGAAATGAAAAGATAAAAAGATGTATTTTTAACAGCAAATTTGTGCTGATTGTGTCTTATTTTAATATTTTTCATTTCAAAGAATAAAGCATTTGAAAAATTTAAGGTGATGGATAAGTCATTTACTTCTCAGAAAACAGCAAAAAGGTGCCTTTTCATCTTTCTGTCTAAAAACGCATGAAAATCAGACTAGCTAATCGTCCAGTTCTTTTCTCAGCATTGATGTTAGTGCATTCATGTTTAAATGAGCATCTGAAAGGTGTTTAAGGACTGTTTTCTAAGAGTTACAAAACACCTGTTTTGCAAAGATTCTGAAAAGTGAAAGCAATGGTCTTCTAGGGTAAAAGACATTACATTTCTCTTGAACACACTAATAGAGGCTTGCATTTCAGTTCCCAAGGCCTACTTTTCACCAAATCTTTCTTCTTTGATTGTAATTTTCATTTTTGTTTGCTTAATATCATGTACAAGTTTTTATACTCAGAAGTGAGAAGCCTTGTTTATACTTCTGAAGAGAACAAGAATAGCACCATGGGAAAACAATGCCCTTGTAACATCTGCATGCTTAGTTGTAGTACAGGAAAAACTTCTAACATGACACTGCCAACAACCTCTATCATGTTTTACTGGAATCTCACTTTCAGTAGCCAGGGAGAAACAATTTCTGCCTGCTTAAAGCTGACATTCTGGGGAGTTTTCTGGCTGCTGAGTTGTGTTTCCTTTTGTTATTTTCATAATCTCATTCAAAATTAATCTACTTAATTTAGATGGCATTTTGACTTTTTCTCTTTTTTTTTGTTTCTAATGCAAAATAAAATTCTGAATCTTTATTCAACTGCAGTAACACTATTCTAGCACAGCTCTGACAGCGACAGCCTTTTCATAAATTGGGGAAATATAGAAGCTTTGTTTAACAACATTTTTATCTATTGAAAAACTATGAAACAGTGTATTTCTTTTGTTAATGCCAATAAAAGTAGTAGTCTTGGTATTAAACAAGGTGCTCTTGTGATGAAGCCATAGCACTTCACTTGGAATTTGAGTCTCTGTAGCACCAGAATAGCCCTTAGTAAATATTGTCTCATATGTAATTTTTGCAGTAGAAAGGAGAGTCTTCTAGACTTCTGCTACACTGTACACCCCTTTGGATCTATTCCAGTTTTGAAATGGCGAATTAATTAATTATTTTTTGCAAGATCTGTTTGCAACATTCAGAAATAAATATTAGGTTTTTTAAACTGATGAGTTTTCGTATTGGATAGAATAATTCATAAGTGTTTGTAAGTTATACTCTTTGCGGAGCCTCATTCTTATTGTCTTTTCATAGGAAATAGAAAAACTTTAAAACTTCCCAAAATATAGTTGGTATGTTTGGTCACCTCACCATACATTATTATTCTTTCTCTCATCTTGCTGAAGCTACATGTAGTTTTTGATACTGGTAGTGTTTTTTACTGCTTTGCTTTACTTCCTATTTACTGTACTTGCTAGTTTCCTTTCTCTTCCACCACTAATTTAAATGGTTCAAAGCAATACTATTTTAGAAAGGGTTTTTATTTGTTTGCCAGTAACATCAAAAAACAAATAATGTGTAAGAAAAACTGATTGGTTATATTTACATTACTATGATTTTCTAATATCACACAATGTGCAATCTGAGCAATTTCCCCTTCCACGAAGTAAAAGCTTAATCAACAGTGCTCTACCATTTAGGAGTAAGTCAATAGATTTATAGAATCACAGAATTGTTTGAGTTGGAAGGAACTGTTAGAGGCCATGGGGTCCAACTCACCTGCAATGAACAGATACACCTACAGCTCTGTCAGGTACTCAGAGCCTTGTCCAATTTGCTTTTGGATGTTTCCAGTGATGGAACATCCACCATCTCTCTTGGCAACCTGTTGCAGTGCTTCACCACCCTTACTGTAAAAAAAATTTTTTTCTTATAGTCAGTCTAAACACTTATAGGATATTCACATACTCATTCAGTAAGTACAGAATAAATGCAAAGAATTACATTATTTAATAATAAGCATTAGAACTTCTACTCCTATGTTCCTTGCTTGAGTAAAATGTAAAATAAGTTCTTTCAGTAGTACTGAATTTGTATAGACCTGTATCATCACTTTTTTTGCCTACTCAGTGGACAAAAACAGACAATACCCTTACTCTTTTGGCAACTTCTGTTATAGTCAGGATGTTGATGTGTGTCGTTATTTCCACAACTTCATCCTTATTGGAGAAATTCCTTTATTAAATATTGATTTGTGTTTTGTCTTTATTAGTATCATGGGAGATTTTATGGGCTGGAAAAGGCACAAGAAGTAGTACCTGTTATCATCTCTTTCCTTTGACTGTCAGAGGGACTTTGTGATTTTTATGTGGTCAGCTTTGGAATACTGTAAATATCTGATTCTTGAAGTAGACAGGTTATTTCAGCAGATGTTTGGGTCTAGAAAACAGTTAATCTGCTTCAAAATTTGCAGGATTTTCTTTGGTATTGAAATTTCTCTGATGTCAGGAACAGGCAAAAGCACAGAGAGAGATTTCGGAGTTGGGAGCACTCTGACTCTGAGATCTACCCTTGACTTTGCACCTGGTGCTTGAAAAGCTGTCAGCAGGATGCTTAGTCATGTCTCCATCACTCAGTGTCCTGCCCCAGAAAGATGCAGGTGCAATTCATAATTGTCAGTGGTTTATGGGCTGGTTTGGTCCGGTTCCATGACTAGTGGGGTGGAGGGATCCACAGATCCGCGCCTCCGGAAAAGGGAAACAGGGGACCCAAAATAATTGAAAACAGCGGCAACGATCTGAGGTGAAACAAACTAATTTACTAAATATAGTATCAGCAAAATATAATGAGAGAGAGAGAGTTTGCGCGAAAGTTGGATAGGCCTCACCACAATGCTGAGGTGAGAAGTGCAGTCCAGTTGAGCTGATGAAGAAGAGCAGACGGAGAAGCGCAGGCAAAGAGGAGAACAGCAAGTGACCTTGCTGGGAGTTGCATCTCCTTGCTGACTGCAAAGCCCCCTGGGGAATGTTGATGTTGTTCTCCTCCAGACAGGCACCCAGCACTTGAACATCCACAGTCAAACCCCCAGTGCATTACATGATGTTATGATGTGGAATACTGATAACCGAAAATCATAAAACCATGACATTCCACCCCTTATTCTACATCACTACATCATGCTTAATATATATATATACACACAAAATATAAATACATGCACATACAAATCTATGTATAAACACATGGAATTACTGACTGCATTCCCCCAACATCAAATTCCCTTGTGGTACACATTGAACATCCCTGTTTTTCTGCATCACCCACCATGTGGACCCAAGTCCCTGGGCAAAAACAGTTCCGCAAAGAGGTTTGCCCTTCCCTGAAGGTGGAAAGACCCAAACTGCTTTTCCCAACATGTTCTTTACATGTACTACAGGGACCTTATCTCTCTTGACAGTATGTAGGGAGCTAGCGGGACCATCATGATTGATCGATCCTCTGGTATTGACCAACCAGGTGGCTTCTGCCAAATGCTTCTCCCAGTGCTTAAATGTTCCACCACCCATTGTGGAACCATGTTTTTAACAACCTATTGTGGCGCTCAATTTTACCAGATGCTGGTGCATGATAGGCGATATGATATGTCCACTCAATGCCATGATCTTTGGCCCAAGTATTTACAAGAGAGTTTTTGAAATGAGTCCCATTATCTGACCCAATTCTTTCTGGGGTGCCATGTCGCCCCAGGACTTGTTTCTCAAGACCCGATATGGTGTTTCGGGTGGTATTATGGGGTACTGCATATGTTTCAACCCACCAGTGGTTGCCTCTACCATAGTAAGCACATAATGCTTACCACTGATCGTGGCAAGGTGATATAATCAACCTGCCGTGCCTCTCCATATTTATACTTTCGCCATCGCCCTTCCCCCCAGAGAGGTTTCATCCTCTTGGCTTGTTTAATTGTGGCACATGTGTCACAGTCATGGATAACCTGTGCAGTAGCATCCATAGTTAAGTCCACCCCTTGGTCTCTAACCCATTTGTATGTTGCATCTCTTTCTTGGTGGCCTGAGGTCTCATGGGCTTACCGAGCTAGAAATAATTCACCCTTGTTCTGCCAATCCAGGTCTATTCGAGCCACCTCAATTTTGGCAGCTTGATCCACCTGATGGTTATTTTGCTGTTCTTCAGTAGCCCGACTCTTGGGCACATGAGCATCTACAATGCACTGATTGTCCTATAAAGAACAGAAAGGTATTTATGTTCTAGGGAAAGCTGATACAGCCCATGGCCTTCTCTTTTTATGCGTTTCTTTATGCACAAGTAACTTTTTCCTGCTGTTTTAATCTTTGCTTACCATCCCTCAGAGTCTCTATCCAACTAAATCTAAAAATAAGGGAATAAAAGGTGAAGCAGAAATAGATGTAACGGGTAATATTTATCTTTTTTAACTACCCAAAAGTGTGTTTGTTAGATTTGTTTTTGTATCTTCTGTATGATGTTATTAAATATACATATTAAACATCTGCCATTTTTTTCATTTTTTTAAATTAAAAAGAATTTTTTTTTTTGGGGGGGGAAGGGGGAATATGAACTCAGAATTATTTAATGGCTTTAGCTGTACACGTTGAGAAAATCCATGGAAGGCATGTTAAGGGCTGTTTTCCATTTTGTTGTCAAAGAAAGAGTCTCAGATTATTCTTTTCTTGAATAATAAGCCAAAAGCTCCTATTGTAATATGTGTACCCGGCATTGTATCTTTTTCCTTTCAGACTGAAGGGAATAGATTTATTTATCTAATCTGTCAATCTAGCCTATGAATTTCTGATGCACACATTCACCCGAGGTCTGAGCACTGTTTGTGTTGCTCTGATTTATAGAGAGTTTTCACTGATAGGTGGCCTTGATGTTCCTCGTTTTCTGTGTTTTAGCAGTTGGTGACTCTCTTTTGACTGTTATTTGTTAAGTCTTGTTACTACTAGGCTTTAATTATAGCTCCTATTATTTTAAAGCAAATGATTAAATACAAGCTCAGAAAGGGGCTTTAGAAATGCATAAATGAGAATTACAGATGTGATAAGCACACATCAATTGGCTAGTGGGGCTTTTCACTTGCCATCATTCAAATAATAATTAGAATATTTAGAAGCTAAGTACAGACTGGAGACAGAAAATCAGATGGAAATGTTTAGATATGATATGGTGTACAATATAAAAGGGTCTTCACTTGTGTGGATTCACGCGCAGTATGGGATTATGTACATTTTTCCTTTGTTTTGCAGAACCATTCCTTACAGGATATATAGCATGCTTTTTATAGTAAATGAAACTGCTAAATATGGATTATGTAGGAGCTGAATTGATGAAAGACCTGCAGAACAGCTGCGTATTTAAATGCAAAAAGGAAAAGAACTGTCTAAGTTCTTATGGTAGGGACAGTCACAAACACAGTTTCAGCCTGGGTTTAAACCAGTGTCAGGGAGAACTTTAGAAACAAACAGGTCGAAAGAAAGGAAATTTAGTAATTAAAATACAGCACACAATAGTGGTGAATGAACAGTAAACAAAATGTTAAACATTTCCTTGAAATATTTGGGCCCATCATCATTATGCATATTTCTTATAAATAAAATGTGTGAAAGAATTGACGTGACCCTCTGGTTTAGGACCAGCAAGGGTGCATGAAAGCTGTATAGCTAAATGTGATTGCAAGAATTCCCACTTTGCAAAGAGAAATCTACTTTTCTTGCCATTTCTGCACAAATATTGGAAGCAGCAGTGATGTCATTGCTGCACTGATGGTAAAGCCAATGATTTACTGTAAGATGTTTTAAATCCCCATCCTACAAAGCATTTAATTTTTGTAGCTGAAGCCTTGCTCTCTCATGACTATTGACTCTCCATGAGGCTAATTCAGCAGTAAATATTTTTTCCTTTACCAATGTAAACGTTTCTGATTTCTTATGCATCTCATCCCCCTCTCTTTATGCCTAGTGATCTCTATAGATCCCTTCTGTTTGGATAACTGTGTGCATCAGATGGCAAATAGTTGGCTGTTGGTTTACATGTTGTAGGGATCAATCCTTCACTGTTAGGGCATTGACCTAAGATGTATCTTTCATCTTTATTTTATCACTGCAAAATGCAAGTGGGCGTGCAAATCGTAACTCTTAGCCAAAGCCATCTGCTCAAAAATATTATACAAACAGACAAGTGAGGTTTAAACTAATTACAACTTTCATCTGTTTATAAAAATTATTAATTGCTACTGCAACCGTATATCTGGGCTTCCCCGAGTTGTGTCATCTTTTTTAAATCCAAAAATCTCATCCAGGCGCAATCTGAAGACCAGAAAGTGTTGATCTGTGCGCACCCACCAGCCTGCCAGGAGCACTAGCAGATTCTCTGACGGCCAATCAGTACTCCTTGTGCAGAGAATGCACGTGTATTTTTTCCTAGATTACTGATAGCAATGTGGAAGTCTTCCATTAGGCTTTTTATTACACTGTTACCACTTAGTTTGTTTTCGCACATTTAAAAGGCTGGTGTCTTTGGAACAGTTAGGATTCAGACTGATACACAGTTTTATCTTTGGTGTAGGCAAGTCTTTGCATGTACAAAAGGATGAGTTTTATCTGTGTGAGTTTTGTTTCATATAGATTCAAGAACTTGGACCAAACAGTCTATTTCCAGGGACTCTCAGTCAACCAGAGTTGAACAGTCTTTTCAAGTTTCCATCACCTCCTCTTTCTTCCAGTACTCTTTCCATCCCGTGGGCTATCACATCACCTGATCATATAAAGAAAGCTTCTGGGGTGAAGTCATCAGTTCTCCTAACTCAAATACATTGTCCCCTCTGTTGCAGTGCAGTCTCCATCCTCAGCTCTGTAGCAGCCGGTTCAGGATGGCTGCCTGGCCCCATTCTGCAGGTCACTGAACTCAGTGCAGGGGCTGCACAGTGATACTTCTGGCTTTCTGAGTGACAGATGGAGAGCCATAAGCTTTGTCACCAAGTGTTGCCCGAGCCAGTAACAGTTGTATGCACAGTTCAGGGTGTTGGTGTGTTTGAAATTTTATTTGTGTGGTTTTTGTGGTGTTAGTGTGTTACTGTAAAAAAGAAAAAAGAAATGGATCTCTTCAATGGCAAATGAGAACTCCCTTTAAAAACTGTTTAGAGAACAAAAGAAAGCATAGAGGAAAAAAAAACCTGTTTGTGTTTTATTTTTCATTTACAGGAAGTTTTAAGATTTTTTCAGTAATTTACAAGGTTTTCGACGAATACAGATTTTATTTTTTCAAGTGGTAACTGCAAGAGTATTTTAGATGTATGCTTTTGGAGTTATCAGCTGTGGTCAAACTGTCCTATGTGCCTAGGTAGAAGGTGACTTACTCTCTGCATGTAAGCTGAGAATTTGATCACACACTGAGCATTCTCTGAAGTAATGATATTAGTTCTTTTTTTTTTCCATTATTGTGTTTTTCAGCATGTAGAAATCTTTTGCTTTCCCAGGGTTTTTTAGGATGGTTGAACTACATATTCTGATAATACGCATTTATGCTGCCATTTACTTACACCACAGTCTTGTAGTAGCAAATCTGCAGAGCAGTGCTGTAGGCTTTGCTTAGTGCAAGATAGCACAATATTTGCTTAGAATTTGTGGTGTTGGTTCATTATAAAAAAAAGCAACCACCATATTTAACTAATTATTGGATTTTTTTAGCCATTGTAATAGTAAATAATTAACGATTTTACAACTGACTTAATAAACAAATAACAATTAAACTTCCACATATGGCTTACTTTATAAAGTTCTCCTGCCATGCATAACTAACAGGTTTGCTACCACATGCTAGGGATAATACTGTTACAACTTTAATGAAGCTGGTGGTTTGTCTGCCACAAGAATAACATAAAATCATAGTAAATATCAAATGCAGCATAGGCTACTGATTGTGCTGCATTTCCTTTTGCTAGACTAGGAAAAGGAAGACACCTTGCATGGAAATTTGCAGAGAAGTTTAGTGTCAGCAAGCAATTTCATCTTACAGTTCAATGAAGAATATTAACTGAATTTGAAGGGAAGTCACTGCTTTGCAATGACATCTTAGCTCTCTGGCTAAATGTCTATTTTGGAGAAATGTACTCTGATAAAGCCAGCACACTGTTCTTATCTTCTGCTGGTTTCATGTCAGTCAAATGTTGCTCAGTCTGGACATTCAAAACATCTAGGAAGCAACTTGTCTGTAATCTATTTTCTGAGCTCCAGGCTTGTAAAGCTGACACGGCACAATGGGCGAGGCTGTTTGTATCCAAACATGACCTAGTGGAGCCAGCTGGATGCAGGCAGTGTTTTTTACTTGCACTGGTGCTGTTGTCATGGCTGGGTTCCACAGAACTGGCTAATGAATTTTCACTCACCAGAGCCATCACCAGTGAGGACTAACTGCTGCACAAATTTCTTATGAACCCAAGAGCTGCCTAGAGAGACATATAGCAAGGCCACAAGGTTCAGTGAACCTGCAGCCCCTGATAGTCCATGGACTTACTTTCCAATCTTGCAGCTCCGTCTAGAATTTGCAGCTGCTGAGGTTGCAAGGCAGGGAATGAAAGGAAAGGGGAGCCAAGGAGCTAGCTGTGGGCCTACTGCAATGCTGCAGTCACAGCTGGGTGAAACTGCACTTCTGTGTATTCTGTGCTGCTGCCCTCAGAACCCTCGCATTAAGGAATTACTCTGAGTTCTCTCTTTAATTATAACTATATGAAATCAAAAGATCATGTAGATACTTGCAAAGACTTGAATATATTAGAAGTGCAGTTTGATGGGTATTTCCTTCATAAGGTGATTATAATCACCCTCTTAACTGATGTTAAGGTTTTGTTGTTGTTGTTTTTTGTTTTGTTTTGTTTTTTTACAATTTTTTACTGTGCCTTAGAAAGTTGAACTATTTTGAATAGAGAACCTTGTCATGAAGGGAGTTTTTCAACGCAAATTGTCTATATTATTTCATGCGCATACTTCAGCTTTACCTTTTCAACTTCCCTGTAATGTTTTATGCCTTCTGACATTTGTGTCAGGTCTATTTTTGTTTCACAAGCAGGCTATGTTCTTGTACACCTCAAACTGTATGTCATCCTTCTGCTGCCAAAGAGATCTGGACAGAGGTTAGAGTGCTATCTTTTTCAGACTAATTAAGTTCCAGCGTAATCATTATACATGGACTGTATTTGCTTACAGAATAAAGAACTTGCTTTAAGCAGAAGCTTAGATGAGATAACATCCCGAGGTTCCTTCTAACCTGAATTATTCTGATTCTGTGAAAGCAAAAGTCAAAGGTGCCTGTTTTGTTGCCTAAAATTCTGTTTCTGAAAATTCAGAGGTTGTTTTATCTCAAGATAACAGAGCAGTAGAAATGGGAAAAAATAGGTTTTCCGGGAGAAAGGTTTAACTCTACCTTGGACACAACTAAAAATATGCTTAAAATTCCCATCCTCTGGCTTCCAGGCAGAAAATACCTGTTCTTTTGATGTCCATATAGTCCACAGAAGGCAAACTTGTTTTTCCCGAATGCAAGCATATGCTTTTAAAAAAGACTTAATTGAAGTGGAAGACTATAATTTAAAAATAAAAGTCCCCACAGTTGCAGGTTGTGGAGAGCTCATGTTGTATGAATTTTTTAGAACACAAATATTTCAGTGGCTGAGTTGATGGATGAATTTGGCAGCCTGTCCTCAAACGATCTGGGATTTTTAGAAAAACAAAAAACAGTACCCTTAATGCCAGGCTCTAAACTGTATTTAATAAAAAATAGAGCTTTGTGCAATGTGCTTATTTTGCTTTTTCTTGCTATGGGGCCCATTGCTGTATTCAGCCATTAGCCTCTACCTCATTCTGTCAATATCCAGGATGGGAGAGCCAATAAATTGCATTGGCTGTCTTTTGGAAATGCATGCTAAGGAGAGAAAAACAGCTACAACTTAGCAACGACGGTCTTAACTCTTTTTCTTCCAGGTTTGCTGATCATGGTTATTTTCATCTTTGATCTTGAGAGTCTTTTGAGATCTTGAGAACCTCTGAAGGGCTGGGAGCATACAAGTCCTTGCCCAATAATGTGGGTTACTGTTTTCTCTATGTAAAATTCTACAGAACTGACTATATGCAGCTTATTGAGGCTTTATCTAAAAATGTATAATGCAATTTAGGATAAAATGGTAAACTTCACAGTTTATTTTCCTGCAGTTTCTATTGCCTTTAAGATTGAAAGCTGGAAGAGAAGAGTACACAAAGCTGTGCTTTAGTAAATATGCAGGAAATTTAAAGCCAGGAGACGGGTCTTTGATTATGTATCCAGCTGTGCTGTAGTTTACTGACTTGGTTTCTTCCTTTCTTAAATTGTTCTTTGTCACAGGCAGTTTCAACATAGAAATATACTCAGCTGGCAATAAATCCACATGCTTCTTTCACTGCACCAGTTATAATATGTCAGATCTTGTGCAGTCAATCAAATAATGCAAGTTACATAGCTGTTTTATTTACCAGAGAGTACTACAAACTAGTGCTCCATATCATTACTTAAAAATAATTAGAAAAAAAAGTTTGTTAGGAGGCTGCGGTAAGAAGTAAGCAATTTAATACAGCTTAGCATTCATGCTCTGTTAATTACAGAATCGTGGAATCACAGGATAATTGAGGTTGGAAGGGACCACAGGAGAGCTGTAGTCCAACCTCCTTCTCAAAACAGAGTCAGCTGTGCAGTTAGACCAAGTTGCTGAGGGCTTTATTGATTCAGATCTTAAAAACCTCCAGGAATCGAGATAGAAAAACCCCTCTGTGCAGCTTCTCTCTGTGCAGGGATTGCAGGACATTGCATTTCTCCTTGATGAGTTTCACAAGGCTCCTGTCTACCCAGACCACCAGCCTGCAAGGCAGCCTTGCCCCCTTGAACATGTTGACTGGTCTCTTGAGTCTGGTTCCCACTATCTGTAAAATATTGCTGTATGTTTTTAATGTATCTACTATATTTACTATGGTAAGAATGAAGTAAATAAGATTCAGCATCAGTGTTTTGATAACATACATTTCTGTTCATATTGTGTTTGTTAAGAAATTATCAAGAAGGCTTAATAAAACTTACCTATATCACATTGATATTTAAAATACATAGAAATATCTTTGAAGGTGTAATATCTATTGTATTTAAATTAAATCTTAATTCTTTCATAATGCCGTGTATGTTCAATTACAATGGAACCCTCTGTGTTAAGACATGCAGTCAAAAAAGATAGATAGGTTGCTGTGTGTTTCCTGAGTACGTTACTAAGTCAGTACATAGGCTCTAAAATGCCTGATGATGACCAGTTTACAAATTAGAAGTCTGAAAACAGTGGTTTGGTGCAGTGTCCCATGGTTCTGGCACAAGAAGCCAAATCACAAGTCCCATTCCACTGCCCAGGCATTAGATTAATCTCTTTTTTTTTTTTTTTCTGGCAGCTATTTAATTCAGGATAGATGTAAATCAGAATTTTTGTTTGAACACAGTGGCCATTTAATCATGCCAAAATGTTTCCACTGTTCCTGCTTTTTCTTTCATTACATTGAGTGCTAAAGAAATTATAATCAGCAAAGCACTAGAACTATCACCTGGCTATCCTGAATCATAATGAAGCATTATGTGGCATTTTACCATTCCAGTTCCTGATTTGTGTTTAAATTTGATATGCAGCATACTGAGTTCACATTATTGTGTAAATATTCTCATTATAAGCTATAATTTGCTTTTGATCCGAGAAGGTCATAAACATGCCATTAGTTATTTCATAGTCGTATATAACAATTCATTGTTTTTAGCTTCACTTTGAATGGGAGATATCTGCAGTAGCTCTATGGCAGTGGCTGGCAAATGCTGACTTATATCAATGGCTTGTACTCACTTTATGCCTTCATCTCCTACATATAACAGCAGTGATTGCTGTTTCTGCTTTATTCTATGGTAGGTTAGTGTTATGCCAAATATGCTACTTAATTTTTATAGCATTATGCTACGTATAGCATAATGCTATAAAATTCCTACTATTAGCCCCTGAAAAATATCAAATAGTGTCATTGTGCTTTTTGTATCTGTTTTAGTTTCAGTGGAAATAAATTGGAGGTATTACTTTTGGAGCAACCTACATACGGATTGCGGGAGCATTAGTAGAACCAAATTATAGATGTGGAATGACCACACTGGTGTTTAAAGCCGGTGTCTCAGATTCACTTGATGAGGTATTTGAAGACATGAGCTCTGTCTTGCAAATAAACTGCTCAGAAGTTTTGTTACATGTTCCTCAAAAGGTACAGTGAAGTGGTGAAGGTGAAGGCTTTTGGTGTCATCTGAATACTTCATATCCAGCAACAATTGACTGCTACTTCTTTCCTACCATTATACTCACTTTCCTTTTGCAGAATTTGCTGAAAAGCAGTCGTGGCTTTAGACAGCTCCTTTTATGCAAGTTTCTCCTGAGGTGTCAGAATGTTGATGCAATCTACAGGGATGTGTTGTGGATTTAGCCCTATTGACACTGAGTTTATTCCTGCCAAGGATGTTTTAAAATGAAAAGTAAATCAATTTCCAGAAAAATATGTCACTAATAGTTTATCAACTACATATTTAGGATTCTCTTCACTGGGATCCTTAACATTTTCACAATAAGAAAGTAGATGTATATACTACTTACATTACAGCTGAGATTCCTAGACTGCATTTGCTGTGTGTTGTCCAGTATTCTAATAATATTGGATATCAAGCAGAGAAAGCCCAAATTTTTCTGGCAAACTGCTCTTGGCATCACTTTGTCTGAAAAATCATCACATGGCTTATAAAAATCCATTTCTTTCCACTGTAGTCTCACAGTAGAAGAATCCACAAAGCATCCTCATCCTTAGATGTGCTTTTCTATCTGAATAAGAAAGTCTCATGGTTCTTACTGGTTGTTGTTCATTATTTCTACCTTGACACAGAAGTCAGATAACAAACAATATTCATTTTCACCCCCGACTTTTACTGAGAAAAAGAAACAAATTATCTCCCTCATTTACATTTACGTTTAATTGGTGAGAGATATTTTGGTTTTTTTTGAGGACCAGGGAACAGATTTGTGTCCAGATAGACGGTTTACCAGTGTCTGCCTTTGAAGGCAAATTAATTAAAATGTGGATATATGCCTTCCTGGATCTGTTTAAATATGTCTTAAGCATGTCTCAGTATGAAGATCTACACTTTTGCTTTTAGACCAACAGCATACAAAAATGATAAAAATAGTCGTTTGTAAGACAATCTGTGTAGTAAAGGAAATTATTTTGCATAATTAACAAAGAAGATAGCAACCATCATTTAAAAATAACACAACAACTTTTGTCTATGAATGCTTCCTGGTAATTGCATAATACTGTAGAGCAGCGTATTAGTAAAATGTATTGTTAATGGTTTTGCAATTTATTGTCAGCAATAGTCTGTACGTAGCCTTTCTTTATTTGGCTAGAATTTGTTTTTGCTGAAAATACACAATCCCAAAGGCTGAGGAACAGGATCACTTCAAAATATCTGAAAGTCAGCAGGAAATTCCTTTCTAGACAGAGGGCCTGCATGAAACTCAACATTTCAGTAATGCTGCATTTAGTTAAGGATAGAAATGAGGATTAAATACTGCCTATGACTACATGTAAAGCCTGCAGAATCCAAGAGGTGGGAGGCACAGAAAAAGATTTTGTGTAAGAATAAATTTGAAGCTGGGACTAAGTTCCCTAACATTCAGGATAAAAGATGATGATTAAATTTGTTAAAGAAAGCCTTCTTCATTTGTGCTTAAACATGCTAGTTAATATTACAGTGTGACTGAAGTCAGGAACAAACTCCCACTGACATCAGTGGAGCCAAAATTTAGCACTTTGGCTGAGGGAAGCAGTAGATTGTCATTATTTCTCTCTTTCTTTAGAACTCTTGACTCCAAGGAGCTATTTGCTTTGCGTTTGCCTTTGCCTCTGGGAGATCTGCTTTTCGCTTCACTAGATGTAGATCAGTCCCTTTCTGCCACTGCCAAACATCAAGCAAGGAGGCTTCTCCTACATATGTGGAGGTGCACCTGAGGAATGGTAGTTTTTCCTTTCATCTTTTGTGATTACATCAAGAGGAAGTGTTTATAAATGTGCTATTTTTATTTGAAGCTCTGGTAAGGGTGTTGTGCTCTGAATCAATATCTCTATTTTGACATTAGTCACTGTTCTGGTAGTACTGCCTAGTGACTAGAGACTGTGACTGAGCCCAGCAGAAACCACAACTGCTGGGAATCTACAGTAGTCAGTCATATGCAGGAGCCATAGAAAAATGTGTGGGAGCAAAGCTCTTTCAGTTTTGGTTAAGAATATACATTTCTTGTGTATTTTGGCTGTGGTACCAAGAATATACATTTTTAATCACAGAGGATTACCCTCAGAAAATGTTCAAAAACTCACCAGTCTCTAAAGGCAAGATTCACCCTAATAATAAAGTGTGTGTGTGTATATATACATATATATATATAAATCTGAGCTTTTCAAAGTCTCCTTTCTCTTAATTCCCACCCCATCCCCCTTCTATTTCACAACAGCAACTTTTTTTTTTTTTCTTTCCAGTTCCTCATTTAACATTTTGTTTGTGCTTGATGTTACCTTTCTCTTTAGGAAATACCAAGCAGTCTGTATTCCACAGCTGCAAAGTTACTGCTGTCTTGAGGCTGACATGGAAACAGATACAGAGTTATAGTCTGTTTAAATGGAGATTAAAATTTTATGTAGCAATTAATGGTTAACTAGGGGTAAATGAACCAAAATTACCCAGCAGAGTCTTTGTTGAACAGGAACACTGCTTAATGTCCCTTGTTTACTAACAGTCTGATAATGACTGAGAAGACATTTCTTCGTGTATACTGCCAAGTCCACACAGAATCTTAGGTTGTGCTTCTTTGGTGCAGCAGGAGGGGGATTGGGCTATTGTAAGATGTCCCAGACACAGATTTGCTCTCCTTACTTACCGTATGTTAATGCTTTGGGATCTGTGAGCACCCAGTGAAAGTGGCTGACTACTTAAAGTTGTAATCTTTCATTTTAAAAGAGGTCTAACGCAGTTGAGATAGCTATAATGCAATGTAGCATTCACACTGTCAGCTTTTTCCAGTATGTGAATTGTTTGAAGGCCCATGCATTTGTTTGCCAGATGATCATGCAGGAAAAGTACCTTCTTGTCTACAAATGTAATGTTGATCCACACTCTGCATGACAAAAGCAATGCAGATACCGGTTTAAAGCTGGGAGGCTGGAAAATGAGATCCTGTTTTTTGGAAAACTGTTTCCAGAAAGTGGTTCAGGGCACCTTACTCAAACACATGCAGTTAGAAATGTTGATGACTTCGTCAACACTGACTATTTTCTCTAAATGAGAGCTGGTTTTCTCCCCTGTTAAGATGAAGTCTTGAGACTGTAGTACAACATATGAAATAGTGATTTTTTTCCCATTATTTTCCACGGCAATCCTCCTAAGTTGTCCACTAAAAGAAAGCTTCAAGCAAACAAGAGTAGCAGTTGAATCATCTGCTATACATTAAATGTGAATATAGTGAGGATTAAAATCCCCTGTGAAGATTTAGAGATTGTTTTGTATGAAAGAGTGGGAAGGCAAATGTCTGTCAGAGTATTTTATATAAATGCTGTTTTATATATGCTTTATATAAAAACCTGTGACAAATGATTTGAGGAGTATAAGGGAAAAGAATCCTGGGGAGTGAAAAAAGTGCTGTTTGGTTTTGGTTTTCAATACATGTAGATCAATTTAAAAATTAAAATGGGGAATATCCGATAAGTGCTTTAGTTTATGTGATAATATTTTGCAGAAAAAAAACTGGTTATTTAGAGTCATAACATACACAGCTATCATCCACAGAATAGTTAAAATAAAATTACAAATAGCCACTGATACAAAATTCAAGCGTGGGCAGATTACATTTCAAGGCGAGAAGCCATTTTGCATTTACTGGCAGAAGCTGGCATCTGTTTTTAGATGTAACATCCTCAGTGTAGCTGAAGAGCCTCTCAGAAAGAACGGTGCTGGGAAGAGCTCCAAGTGAAGACAAAGCCAGGTTTACAAGATGTGGAAGTGAGCTTGCATTCGACTTCCACCACTCAGCAAGACCTACTGTGTAGGGAGCTCAGTGAGGTGCAGAACTAGTTCATATTTGGCAGAAACGGGAATCGCTTGAGCTTGAGATTGTCATGATCTTTTCCAAATAGCTCATTACATTTGCAGCTTCCAGGTGGGCTGGTTGGTACTCTTTGGTCTTTATTGCTGCTTCTTGGATGACTGGGATTTTCCCCCGATGTTCCTCAGCTTGACTGTGTGTGACAGTTCTGGCATTGTCTTGGCAAATTCGAGAACTGGCAGAGAAGTGCCTGAGATAAGGAATCGGATCTCATGCTACACAGTGTCTACATTCATGCTCACTGTCTACATTACTGACACTGTTAAACTACTCAAAAGACAAGCTAACACTTTCTTTTTTGGCCTTGGTGCCTTGATCCAGTACTTACATGCTGAGATGGGACTGTCAGAGCCCTGACAGCTGGCATGATGACACACATAGAAGCATCTCTCGAGCTTATTTTTCAAGCTAATTCCTTAAAGGGGCTGAGTATGTGAATGACAGTGTCTGCCAGGCTCCACTGTACCTGAGTCAGCACTGGCTGTCTCCAGCCAGAAAGCTTTCCACGATGCTTCTTCCTCACCTGACTGCGCAACACACAGTATGGGGTCTTTCACCTTGCAGCTGTGCCCTGGGAACACAGTTTGGAAAGAAAATTGTTAGTGTATTTTTAGTGTTTAAGTAGTAATAAACACGTCTCGGTCCTTGAGAGAGACTTGAGTGAGAAGATTTTTTCGGAATGATCTTGTTTAAATGTTATTCCTGCAAGCACAAAGGATGTGCTGAAGGTACCTCTCCAATCACCTTGCAGTTGGCAGCCAGTTAGAGCAGCAGCCCAGTATGGGTAAGGCTCTGTCTAACTACTGTGTAGAATCATCTCACCATGTAAAATCTTCTGTTGTGTGAGCATGTTCAGAAAGGCATGCTCCAATCTTGTGTCAGCTGCTGAAGGCCAGGTCATACACAACACAGGACTTGAAATCTTAAATGACTGAATAAAATGAGAATCTGAGTGGTGATGTTCACAGACCATATACATCTTGGTATTTTCCGGTTTTAATATGACTGCTGTTCATAGACAACCTTATCAATATGCCTAGGATGGTAGTATTCAGGAGCAGAAGAAGTGGGGGGAGGTGTTTACAATGGGAAGGATGATGCTGAAATTCTAACAAGCACATCACTGACCCAAAGTCTAGGTAATGAGTGATCTCATCTCTCAAACAAATAAGATTTTTGTCATTACAGTGATTAATAAGGAGTGCCCACTTAAAAGTATTGATCAGTTGGTTTGTCCAAATTGAGAGGTGATTGAGACACCTGCAATCCCAGCCTTCAGTATCCAAACAATAAAAAAATAAAATAACTCAGAATGACAGATTTTACAGAAAAACAAACAAAACACAAAAAACCAAATAATTAAAAAAAAAAAAACAAACCAAAAGAACCCAAAGCCTAATCAATTTAGGTCAAGTGTTTTACACATCTTTCCGAAATGCTAATATTTTTTCTCATTTAAAAAAACTTATTGAAAACAATATCTCATTTATATCTTATAGAATGCAATGAAGGCAATTTGTTAGTTCCTGTACACTGAGACTCTACTTAAATAAATCCACTCTATCATGTACCCTATTTACTTCCACTCTAAATGCACTTCCAAAGAGTACTTAAAAAAAAGTCACTTAAAGGTGTGCAAGTGATCAATGTTGCTTTGATTCTAACTGCCAGATATTCGGTTAGGTAGTTATTTTTATCTAAAAGTTTTCAATCTGCACATTCAAGCTAGAAAAATGGTGTTTGTGATCAGGGATTTTCACCTTGGAAAATAAAGAGGAGTCTACAACTATAATGGAAACACATTTGCTGAGTTGTAACAATTCTTTCTTGGCTATAGACTGACCATAAAGAAAGTATCTAATTGTACTAGACACACTTTGGAAAGTTTCCCAGAGGAATAATAGATAAGTTAACGGAGCACTTTTTTAATTTTGCAAAGTGCACTCTTCCTTATAATTTACTTAATATAGAAATTTAATGTACTGCAGTTTACTGAACAAATTACATTTGAGGTATTTTAGAGTTAGCATGAAAGCTTTGCTTTGGTAGCCAGTTGGACTTTATGATTTGATTATCCAGATAAGGACAAGCAGTAACAAAGTTCTCTGTTTTAAGTGGTTCCAGGGATTATCTCTCAACCATTACCACAGTTCAATGGAGAATTTAAATTCCCAGGAAAAAAAATAAAAATAAAAAGGAGTACAGTAGTGCTTTCCAGCCTCTGCTGTAGTTAATACTTAGTTTTCATCTGACCTGTCTGAGCAGATTTCATTTTTATTCTGTAACAGATTTATAAATGAACTATACCTGCATGTAACAATAAAATAAAATTATAGGAAAATATGAGAATGCTGGAAATGAATGTGGCCAGAATCAAATGTCTTCCTTGCATGTGCTGCGGTACAACTGAGGTTCTCTTTCTATTTATTTGAGGAGAACATCAACAAAAGCAGAATTCTGGTTAAGAAATAACAGCATTTTGTTTTTGTTAAACCATTCATACAGACATATGATTAATCATAAGTGATTCTTCTGCCCTGTCCTGCTGTAGGGCAATCATGTAATTCAAGCAAACAAAAAAAAAGGACAACGCAGCACACAATTTGTTTTTAAAATTATGTTATGGTTTTGTTGTTAGACAGAAGGTCAAATGAGTGTTTGTACTTGGAATATAGATAGCATAAATTATCATAGGCCCCCAATTAGCTTGTTAAAAACCTTAGTCACTTACCTGAAGGAGCTGTACATTTCTGTTAGGCACAGAACTGTGAGCAGAAATCCTTGCTACTGCAGTTTTTGTTGTCTTTTAGATGCCCTGGGATGGGCATGCAAAGTGCTTGGAGGGCAGAGACTTATTTAAACTTTAAGAGAAGCCAATGTAGAGGGCAAAGATTTTGTGTGTCCTTGAAAATCTCTGTGCTGAGGCACTGCTGCATACTGCACTGTTTGAAGTTTCTATGAATGGTTTCTTTATCAAGAGGAGTCTCAGAAAAGACAGGGCATCAAAGAAAAGGAAGTGTGCTCGAACCTTATTGTGTCTACTGCTGTTGTCTTCTGCAAACAGGAGTTTGAAGTTGTGCAGTGAGGACAGTGGTTGGGAAGAACCTCATGGGATGTGGGAGAGGATGGCAAACAGGCTGGTTGAAGGAAGTAATATGACAGAAGACATTAGGAGGCATTAATGAAACCTAGTCGTTACATTAAACATGACATAGTTTTCTAGTCGAAGTCACAGGTGGATGACAGATTCTGTGATGAGGTGGCTGGGGAGTCTGAGAATCATCAGACTGAAGACTGGTTCAAACTCTTGCAGCTGAGTACTTCCAGCTAATGAAGAATGAGATGCAATTGCTCTTAAGTTTAATTTCAGCATTCTATTGATGGTTAATGGGGTGTTCTTGTTTTGACAAGAGACCATAATGATGGCAGGAATGTTTCTGCAACTGAAGTCTTCAGTGGTTGTGTAGTCATTCATCTCTGCACCATGTATAGGTCCCTCCAGGCAAGGGAAAGGTGCTCTGCAAGAATTTCAGTAATGTTTCCTAGTCTAGTGATCAAATCTGTTGAATGATGCTGTGGTCCATAAGAATGAGTAAACAAACACGCAACTGTCATTGAAAACTGAAGAGTGACAATGATTCTAGGACTATGTGTAGTCCTACTCAAAAACGTTAAGCTTAGTCAACTGTTTTTTGTGTGGATTTTTTTTTTTTTTTTTCAATCAGTCTTTTATGAGTTTCCTTATGAATAGTTTCAGAAAACAAAGTTTAGTATCAGATGGCAATTGACTGTCAGTTTTATCAAGGCCGACAGGTAAAATGAAGAAGAATTAACTGATGTTCATAAAAAATGAAAGAAATGGTGCCAAATCTCTCCAAGAGATGGTGTGTTTCCAGCTGTTTTGTTGAGTACTAGAGAAAGATAAAGTTACTAAGAAATGGTCCATTTTTATTTTGATGTTTAATATTTTCTGTAGTGCTAAGATGTTGAATTCTTAGAATGAGGTCAAGCTGTTTCCTGGCTGGTGGAAGGACATTGTTTATTAGTATGTATTCCAAATGTAAGAAATCACTGAAGTAGGTAGATAAGGTTGTTTTATTTTTTAACACAGCGTTAGGTAGTACTGCTGTCTGCGCTTAGATTGATGGTATGCATCAGAATTTGAATAGCTCTTTGGTGAGAATTGATGGGTAGAGATGAAGAATTAAGTTTTCTTATCTGGAACATAGCCTCAAGATAATTTCAGGGAAATATTTTATGCTTCTGCCTTTTTGAAAAACATATATATATGCTGTTTGCTTTTAGCAGAAACATATAAATGGATACATTAGTGAATGGCCTCATGAGATAAACATTTAATTAATGGATGATTTCCTCCAAACAAAGATTTTTATTAGTATTATGGTTTACTGAGAGTAATTAGTCATAGAAGCCTCTACTATCGTCAAGTTGAAGAACATGACTGTATCTTAAAGCCAGCGTGAAGAATTAGGTATTGCATTTTATCTAGGACGCCAATGTAATATCTCATGCTCTTGTGAAGTATGAGCTTCAGTGACATCATGTGGTCAGGATACAATTTGTTTTATTTGATAGAAGGCATTTTCAATGCCTAAGAATGAAGACACAGCGCTTTCTGAAAACCATGCATGTGAGATGAGCGTATAACCTATGGCTATATCATGCCATCTGCAGACATTAGAGATGGCACTATTGATACGGACCTCCTAGAAACACTGTGATGAAAAATTAGAGAGAAGCTGAAAAAACTGTTTTATTGTCTATCTCGTAAGATTGCTTTTCAATTCAAGGTGGAGCTAAAACTATTGTTCTAGACCAAAGAAGGCCAGCTAGAGAAAAGCTGTTTGCAGCCTGTTTCTGTATATGTCCTTGTAAGCATGACTGGAATAGCGGAAGTCATTTCTTGCCTACACTTGTGGATTCACTTAAAAACATAGCTTAGGTACAGCAAGTTATTATTCACAGTCATAAAGAAAGCATTAAAGGTAAAGATTATCATTAATTTCCTTGTAATGACTTATGTTTTTATATTTCCCAGAGGCCTACCTTCTCTTTGAACTAGCTGCTATGCTTTTGTTTGCTCAGTGTTTTCTGCTGTCTCAATAAAGCTGCAATTCTTTCACAGAAAAAAAGATCTTGAGAATGTTGACACAATGTTCAAGAGGCTGTTATAAGGGAGGTAAGCTTACAGACACATAAAATAGTTAAAACACATTACCGTCCACAGCTGAAACAAAACTTTTTGTAGGCTAGAAAGACTCACATCGGTGTTTTATTTTTTACCTTTGCTTATTTTTTACTTCTAGCAAAGTGTTGTAAGAGACGGCCTTTAGCTTGTCAGAAAGTAACAAGTGAAATTAATGGAGAGTAATCTCACAAATAAGCAAATGTGTAGATTTAGTGGGAAGGTTGAACTTTTGTTTACAGCTCATATTTCAAGCCATTATGCCCACTGAATCTAATTGCAAGGAAATTAATATACTCCAGTTACAGTGAAGAACAAAAAAAAAAAAGAAAAAGATATTTTACTGTTTATTGTCTCTTTTCCACTTTTCTCTTTTGATGTGCATGAAGTTGACACAGACTATCAATTGTTTTTGAAGAATAATGGTGGATGTCATTTAATAAAAACAACTTTAATAGTTTTCTGCAGGTAATCATGTGTACATCCAAGGAAGATTGACTTCTGCCTGTAACTTTTATATTTACATTTTCCTTTGTATTTAATGAATATAGTTTTGAGACTAACAATTTGAATGAATTTTCTATCTTTCTTTTTTTTTTTTTTGTGTAGAATGCTACTGCTGCTGAGTGTTAGCAAATGCATTACTAATATATATTTGTAAGTTTTGTGAAATTGTAGTTTTAAACATTTTGTCTCTTTACCTTTTCTAAGCAATGACTGTTGCCAACAGATACTTTTCTCCTGTATTTTTTCTCACAGATCTCCAGGGAAAAAATAATATTTTTAATTGTGTGTACCCAGACAGAAAAGTCTGAAAGACAGACTTGGATATCTAGAAATGCCACTCATCTCATTAGTATTTTGTATAAAAGTCTAGACGAAAGTGATGGAGGGAAAGAGTGAACAGATTTGAAAGCTCACAACCCAGTAAATTCTGAAAATCTGCTCTTTCTTTGTTTAGATGAAAATTTCAGAGACTTGATAAAACATAAAATGTGAGATAAGCTGGAGGTGTGAAATAGTTCGGTCTCTCTATCTCTTTCATTTTTTTCTTACAACTCCTTATTTTATTCAGGTGCATTTGTAGTCAGAAGCCTCTTATCAAATGTGTGCTTATAGTTGAAAATGACACACCTGCCCAGTATCTATGGTAACAAAGGCTCTCTTCAATCTCTGAATTCTTGGTGCTCTTTTCAGCCCTTTTATCCTCCGGAAGCATAGATAATAAATATTTTTAACAGTTTGTTTTAATTTCTGTTGCTATTTCTTTGTAAATTTTCTGTAGTAATCTGAGCATCCTACCACTGTGGACAGTTTTCCACGGGTTAGAGTGCATTAGAGTGCAGGGTTTTTGATTTTGTACTTGTAAATATAACTTTAAAATGTGAGACAGAAAGGGTAAAATAAGCACTGTATTTTTAGAAAAGAACTCTAGTCAGTTTAGAGTTAACTGTAATACCTACAGCTACAACAAAGAATTCGTGCTTCTTTAGGTTGACTTAAGAAATTGCAGATCTATGGAGTTGCTCCTAATGAAAACTATAATAATCTATACTCCATTTTTTTAAATAGAGAAATTATCTTCTCTTTCAAATATGTACTAAGTAAGCTCTCTTCTCCTGTTGAAATTGATGAAAACGGAGGAACTAGTTTCTCATACTATCAGTTAGCTTGGATGACTCTGCACTGAATCAATACACCGTGGAAAATAATCAGATTAATAGCTGTATTTATAAGCCCTGAGAATTAAAAAAAAAATAATCCAAACACAAGGCCTGTTTTTCCTCTTAAAACACTGCTCACTCTTTTCAGAGTTGTAAGTACAGTCAGTATTAGCTAAAGAAAAGGGCTTTGGTACCATCTGTTTTGTCTTGTTCTGAGATTCTTTCAGTAAAATCAGAAGACAGCTTGGGCATATTTTGAGTTTAAGTGGTATTGTGTGTACGTTCTTTTAAATCAAGGTGAAGAGACAAGTTCCCCTGTGGAGTTCAAGAATCACTTAGCAAACCACATCCTTGTCAGAAAATGTAACAATATTCTTTCTTTATAGTGCACTCTATTCAAGGCTGCCTTTCATAAGACTACCCATGACACAAGGCTGCTATTCTTCAGTTCCTCCTGCACTCCTATTTCTCATTTGACAAGCACCTTCCAACAAGTGCAAAATCATTCACTTCTAAGAACAGTCTTTTATTAAAATGTGATGTATTCCTCGTTTATGTCCTATCTATGAAAACCTCATAGAACAAATCTACTTTGCAAAGGTCTATGGGTCAGATATTGTCCCCAGAAACAGCCATGTAAATCTCAATGGTGTCACTGAAGTTACTGTAGATTTATACTCTTGTGGCAGAGCAATGATCTGTTCTATTTGTTAAATAATTCTTTAACCACTGTATCATTTTAATAGGAGTGTTAGGAATGTGACGATTTATTATTTTATTCTCATTACAGCATGTCAAATTTGGATACACAATAGACAGGGATATACATAATATTTTAGGGATGGAGGAGTTTCTTAAAATTACTGAAATGCATGCTTGAATCTTATCCTGAGAAAAGTTTTGCAAGTGAAAGAGAATAATTTGGATGTAGCTGTGAAGACAAACCAGTAGATGAATTCAAAGAGTAATATGGTCAAAATAGCTGACTGGGAGAACAAACTTTGCAGTTGTGTCTTGAAGAACTATGAACTGCTGTAATCTATAATCAGAACAGATCTGATAACAAGTGTTCTGCCATTGGAAATACAAAATAATGGCTGAGAGGATTCACATCTGCAAATAGTCTCTAATCCAGTGGCTAAAATCCTAAACTGAGAGATGGAAGGATAATTTGAAATATGTTCTGTTTGACTCTAGGGCAATGGAGATATTCAACAGTGATTTTCCTGAATTTTGGCAGTGAGATCTAATAGTCATAGCTAGTTTCTGAAAGCTAAAGAAAACTACTTTGAAAACAATGAACTTCTGAACTTCTAAGTCAGCTTTCTGGTTGGGAAATCAGGTATTTGAACATCTATTGCATGCGTTTTATGCCTTATATTTCCTTTCTACCAGCTAAATCTAAGCTTTTCCCATTCTTGCTTATTTTTCAAGTTTGCACCTGGTTTTCAAGTGTATGCAGTGACTGTGTAGAAAGGGGTTGGGATTGAGCTGGGCTTGCATGAAGTTGGGAATGCTTGTACCCTACTGAGCTGGACCCCCTGGAGGGAATCCAGAGCTCAGAAGCAAGAATAGGACTTCATGATGTCAAAGCTGTATCACCATCACTACAGATGACACTGCCTCTTGGTGAGCAATTAGCTAATGCAGTGGTTGTTGAAGGCAGAATAAGTCAGACAGAAGAGCACAGAGACTCTCTGCTGGGTATTTTGATTGCCCATGGCAATGGGCATGGTTTCCCTTATGAGGAAACTTTGTTTCTTCTCTTCAGCCTGTTCTTTTTCAGATGTGAACAACATTGCTTACAACCTGATGCTTAACTTCTGGAAACTTTGAATGATCAACCTTCAGGTGAAGGTTGACCTTCAGGAATGAACAGAATGGCTAGTTTGTGCTTTCTAAGTATGTTTAGAGACTGCACTTTTCACTCTCATTTGAATTTACTTCTGTGTTACCGAGTCCATGAAGAGTAGTGATAGCAGGGAGCAGAGGTCAGAACTTTTAATACAATTGTTTAATGTTATAAAAGAATTATGTTTTTCAAGGTCATTCTAATACCCTAGTCAAGAGCAATATCATCACTGTGTCTTCACGTAATCAGGTTATGCTTAATAAAATATAATGCTGAATACTCAAAATGAAGATGGAATCGGAGAAGATTATAATAAAGAAAGTAAAGTTGTCATCATTTTCATTTGATCAAATAATTGCTACTGAACAATGGTGAAGCTCCACATTGGCTCAGTGAACTTGTGCACAGAGGTCATCCAGAGATAATACATAATTTTCTGTCACCATTTCAATAATCAGGTTGTTTTCAATTTTTCACAGAGCTAGCATGAGTTTTAGAAGCCATGGGGAGGGGAGCTTATTCCTTAGAGGATGGCAAGTTCTCCTCAGACAAAATATGAAATAAAACATGAAATCCTGTGTAGTTTTACCCAGTTCTTGTGGGTATAAATATTCTCTTTCTTGAAAAAATTGCTTGAGAGAAAGTCCTTTCTTAGTCGCTTTCTACAACCAAAAGAGAGCAATGTACAAAGAAATTCGTAAAGGAGAGAGAAATGAGTGGGGAAGGAGCTGAAGGCTTTGAGAACAAAGGAAATGATAGTTCTAAGGGGAAGAGAATGTGATTGCTCAGGAAATAATTAGACTTGTTACTTAATAAATAGTGTTTCTTCCTTTTATTATGCAGTTAGAACTTGTTTGGTGTCTGTGAGGAAATAATTGATTTGACTTTTAACAGACACTTAATGAGTTATAGAATAGCTTAGAAATCTTCTTCACACTGTGAATGGAATTGTTTTCACAGCTGATTTATGAAATTTGTGAAGACAGGCCCAGAGTTCTAAACCAAAAGTGAACTTCTCCTACATGGAAGGTTTATTTGGATCATTCTTCATGCTCAGACTACTTGTAGCAATTGGATTAAATGTTCTACACTATGGTTTTCTTTCTCAGCTTAAGAATGTTTGAGCCTGAGGTGCTGTTGTGAGTTGCCCTTTGGAATTTTGTTTTACAAGTTGTTTCATGGTGATTGACAGCATCATATCCTGTTGCATAGAAGGAAATGAGGACAGGCTATCTGTGTTTTGGTGCACAGTAAACTTCAGATGGATGCATTCAGTCATTAATTTAAAATTCACTATATGATTTTATCTCAAATTTTAAAATCATAGCATATAGATATTTATTTTTGAATTGCCTAGAGATCACAACATTTCAGGGAGTTATCACTTTTGCTGCACTCCTTACTCTACCTCCAGTCTTGTTATTTTAAATAGGAGGGGTAAAATATGTCTTTTGCAGACTCACAGACTTGAAACTCGCTAGGGAAAGTGTGACTGTGGTCGTCAGTTGCCTGGCTTTGGTTAATGAATCAGCATTCATTATCTTTCAACTGAAAGAAAAACCTCCTTTCTCCCTAACTTCAAATATAAGGAGTAAACTCGAAGTCATTAGAGTCCAGGTGAGTTCTTGTATTCTCTTTCTGTTGATTTGCAACAAATAGGTTGTAAATTTTGTGAATGCTGTATGAAAACTGGTGAGCACATAAATGAAAAAAAAAAAAAATTTCTGCCATTATCCAGTATTAATATGTTGTATGTGATTTGGTAGATGTTACACATCTCCGTGAGCACAGAGGTGTACTTTTAAACCACAAGATCAGATTATGAATAGAACTAGTATACTGACTATGGGTTATTTTTATTATGGATGTCAAGCATAACACAAGTGAGGGATGCAGAGATGAAGTGACTCTCTAAAGAAAGAAATTTTTTTAGTATATAGAAAACAAATACCTATCAACGTAAAATCACAAGAATACCATAAATGCCAATTTTACTCTTAATACGGTTTATTATTTTTACTGCATTAGTATTCAAGGAGCTGAAAACCATTGTGCCAGACACTGCCAAGACTCATGAATGATATTTACACAGGTGGAGGACAACACACATCTTTAGTCTTCATTGACCAAGGCATAGGGGCAACAAGAGACTGGAATTAAATAGGGCCTATAGAATGGAAGAACACACTTGCAGCAGTGGGTCACATTCAACATCTGGATCAACTGACTTAGGAACGTAATAGACTTCATCATTTGAAGACTTTAAACAACCTGATATCTTTTGTAAGCATGCATTGTTCCATCAAAAGTTTCAGGTTTTATGGGAGTTGTGAGGTGATGCTAAGTGCTCCACAGAAGGCCAGATAACATTTTTTTATGTAGAAACAAAGCAGAAGTTTCATAGTGTTTGCAATCTAAATATGTTACTTAGTCACCCTCCTATTACTGTTCTTTTTTTCAGAATAACCAGAATTTTCTTTAGCCTAAGATGTGGGCAAGAAATGAATGCAGTAGTCCAGCTGGTAGGTTACAGATAACACAATCACAAAAATTAGTTATACTTCAGGTAATTAGGAAGTTTGCTTATTCTATCATTAATTGTGCAGCTGTTTAATTTAAATATAATCTGATTCAAAGTGTTAAAGTTTATTCCAAGCTGCATGTTACTGTTTTCCCTGCAGTCTGCAGCATTTTGTCAGGGAAATATAAAATCTGGGAATAAAAGGAAAACACTATTTTTTGTTTGCAAAATTACATGTTATGCCTATCTGTAATTTTTTTTAATAAAAGGAACTAGAAGTAATGTAATTATTTCTACTGGGAAAACCCCTCAGGAGCAAGTTGTACACAGTAATTATGATTTTAGACTGAGCTGACATCTTTACTAAGTTCTGCGTTATCTTACCCTATATTAAGTATGTTAGGTTTTTGAAGTGGGTGTTTCAAATGTCTTCTCTTAATTATCACTCTGTAACTGAAGAAAAAGTACAAATTCACAGCCCCTAAATGTGAAGACTGTTTTGATTTGGTTTGTTTTGATATTGTTTTTCACATATAAATCATAAAGAAACATCTGTGACTGAAATGGGGATAAGCCTCCTGGTGTTATCTTATTTCTTAATTGTAGGCTCTCATTTTACAAGGCATGTGTTGACTTGGTCCTTTCCTTGTCATGCCCTCCTCCGCTGTTTATTTGCTTATATGCAGGCAAAGCTGCTTATATTTAAACCTATCTAGGCTGAGCAAGCTTGAAAAATGCATGTCAAATTTGTTTTAATTCAGGAACCATTTTCTTTAGCTACACACGTAGGTTTGCTCCATTCTTTTTTTTATTTTTCCTTTTTCACACTGGAGTCATAGAAATGTTTCCTCTGGGGAACAGAAGGAGGCAGGTGTTATTGGGAGCAGTCTTTCTGAAGACGTGGAACCATTATTAAAGATACTTTCAGATAAACGTCAGTTTTTATACTTTCTGATATTTAACTCACATTTCAACATTTTTCTACTTGAGTATCTGTGGTGTGAGGGGACTCTTTGAAATGATCATGTAGGGATACAAAACAGAGCTTCTATTGCTGTTATGCTACTAGTGCTGAAGTGCTAAACTGAAAAAGCTTTGAAAGATTTTGGATCTAAGCAGCCAGCGTATTTGTCACTTGGTGGTGTTATTAGGATCAAAATCCCATTGCACTGCCTGTGGTTGGATGCTCTTCACTTTAGCACCTTAGTTCTGCAGTACTTTCCACTTGATTGTTGCACAGTATTAGATGTTACTTCATTTGCAAATATCCTTCCGTCTTTATGAAGCAGATACTGTTTTTCCTCCGATGGAAAAGTGTTTTAAGCAGGAAGGACTAATGAGGGCAAATAGGAGAGCTGATGCATTGGCAATGAAGCTGCTCTTCCCTCCCCTTAGATTTTCTTTCCTGTTTATACATTAAACAGTAACTGTATCTAAAAAAATGTTTCATTTGATGTTCCCAGTGCTGTACAGACATTAATTAAGACTGATAATATCCAGAAAGGACAGGTTAGTGCTACCATTCATGTTTTGCAGATGAAGAATGGGGTTCACAGGGTCCATGACTTACCACAAGGTTACGTGTTGTTATCTGTGTCAGAATCAGGGCTGAAACTTGGGACTGAATACTGCTTCTTTAATAGTGCACAGTGACAAACCAGCCTTAGCTCTGTGTCACAAATTTGAGAAAACATTTTTCCTGCCAGGTTATCTTGATTAATCGACTCCTGTTTGGCAGTACATGTGGTGGCAGTGTCTCAGGCTCCCCATATCCTGTTTTGTGAACCTTTTAAAGGTCTTCTCCATCTTGCACAGCTGTCATATCCTATCAGAGTTATTTCATGACTAAGTAGAAAGTGTATTTTGCATCTAGTTTTAACGTGCTGAATAAAATGGGAAAATGGGAAATGCAGCTGGGTGAAAAAGTAAAGGTTGTACCTTTTAGACAGTATTGAGAATAATCTTACAGATGTGATAAATCCATGTCCTTAGATGATTTATATTGCAGTTAGCTGTGCAACCAGGCAAAGAAAAATTAATAGAACAGAGTCTGAAAGTTTTTGAAAACAAAGAAGAGATGAAAGTATTTGGAAACACAGAAGCTGTTTTCCACCACAACTGTAATCTTAAACAATTCAGTTCTGATAGTCTGAAATATTCTGAGAATAGAATGCAAATTCACAAGTCTGGGCCTAAAGAAGCATCTGGAATTTTCAGGGTTTGAAGGGACAACCTTCCCCAAATATTTCTGGGTATGGTTTTAGAAAATGTATGGCAAATGTATTTCAATACATACGTATAACGAGAGGAAAAGGCAAATAAGGGTGATCCTGCCTGCATTTCCAAATAACGTAAAAATCCTGTTAGAGGATACATAGAAATTTCAAAAATAGAAGGCAGTGCGTAGGGCTTTCAGTTTTTTAAGGCATATGTTTCTAAAATAGACACTAAATTCAGAGATCCATTCTGCCTGATTTCAGAAATTTCAGATTTTCTCTCTGCTAGAGCAGCAAAAGTAAACTAATAATGGAGAATTCTGAGAACAGTATTCTGAATTTTCCCATTGCATCTAAAAAGCCATATAGTGCATATTTTCCTGTAATTTTGTTATATTAAAAAAACCTTGGATTATTTAGAAGGAGTTTTATCTGTGTCTTTTTCCAGCTTTGATTTTTGAATCTTTTAGAGGGGGAAAAAAAAGACAGGAGAATGTACAAAGAACACCATAGTTTACTGACTACTTCATAAACAACTGAGGTGCTTTTTTTTCTAGTAACATCCCCTTCATGACATTACTTATTCTTTAAACCTTGTCTTTCTAATTAATTTAGATAAAATTAAAAACAGCATTTCCCTTATGGATTGAAATAATAGGCTTGCATCCTTAATTTTGTGCGCTATAGCACATTAAGATAAAGCATTTTCATATTGCCTGCTTCAAGAGAAAAACTGTGGTCAGTCCATGTGTTTTACATTGTGAAGACTAGAGTTTTAAATGGATCTCCTATAATCCCATCTCAGTTGCATGCATTAACTTGTAATTTTAACATGGTCTCTAGAAAGCCAATTTGATTTGTCTGGAATTTTAATACTATTTTAAAGTTTATATAAAAAAGGAAAGATAGTCCCAGTGGCAACTGGATGGCAAAATTAAGAGTTTGTAAGAATCAACAAAGAACCAGTGCTGACTTGCAGTCAGCAAGTCATTCAGCAGTATGCTGTAGTCAGGCAGAGATAAATCTGTGGGCAAAGATCTCAGTATACAGTTGGGTGTCACTCCTCATCTTGGAACCCAAGACATTCTGACTCAAAACTACATTGCTTCTCTTGTCTAGACAGAGTTTTACCTGGCTTTATTCGAGAAGCTTTTCCTCAGGCCTCCTGATGCTTACAGGAATGATACCTCTGAGCCTGCAGCCATGAAGAATCTGTAATAAAAAGAATGAGACACTAAGGTATGGCCCTGGGAATTTCCTGCACTGTAAACCGATGCAGGCAGATAAGTGTTACCCCTTGAGAAAACACTTGTGGACATTTTTGCAAATGAATCCTACTGGCTTTGTGTCATTGCACTTACAATGTCTTACCACTGGGAATACCACTGGAACTGATATTTTCACCCACCATTTAGAGTGCCCTTTTTCATCCTTTTTCTCAGTAGCATCTTGAGCTGTTCATATTTCATTGAATTTAATAGCCTGTTTTCGTGCTGCTGCAGTTTTGTCATGTGGTCCGCTAAATGAGTATTAAAAAATGTGGTCAATTTTGGCAGGTGGATTGAGAATTCTTTGTAGCTTGAAAGATGTGAGGTCACTTTTTGACTGTAAGGTAAATTTGCAGGGTGTTTGTGCTAACGTCATCCACAGTGAAATGGTTAATAATAGTAACATCAGTGAGATAACAAGTGCTGCTCACACAGCTCAGAGTTATCACCTCTACCTGTCAGTAGACCTGGGAGGATATAACAGTGTATTGGATTATATATATATCCTGTTCATATTGTTAAAGTGTTAAAAGTCATGAGGGAGGAATACTTCACCGTGATCTTACTGAATTTGTAGCAAAGGGGGAGAATCACAGAATATTTAAATACCACAGCGAGGGCAAAAACAACACAGTGAGTTAATGTAAGAAAAGCTGGCTGTAACACAGAGGCATCTATGGTGTGTTCCTTTCACGTGTCCCTTCTCTGGGACTCTGGGTAGTTTTAAGAGACCATGTTTAAAAAGATAGTTTAAGAATGTACCAAAGTCCTGCTTCTTTTTTCTTTTTTTGGACTGGAAGTTTTGCTGAATGTTACACTATGCTGGACCACACACAATGGGAAATCCCACTTACATCTTTACATTGTTTTACAGATATGACTAAACCTATTTTTTTGTTAATTAGCTTGTAAGCTCTTTGTGGCAGGGACCAATTCTGTTGTTACGTTTCTGTGCAGTGCTTAGCCCAACGGGATCATTGCTTATTATTCATATCAGAGACAGCTTAAGTCTTCTCAGCAGTGTAAGCAAAATTGAATTTTGTTGCCCCTGGGAGTGCTGGCAGTTTCGGTGAGGTTTTCAAGGAGATATGGTGTAGAGTTCATGGAGGGCTTTCAGTGTTGGGAGTGTCATTATGTTTGAAATGACTGTGAAATGTGATTGTGTTGCAGAATAAATCTAGATTATTACAGACTCTTAAAAAACTACATGAAGGTCATCAGAGTACTGTTTTGGACATCTTCAGTTTTGCACAATCCATCTCTGCAGGTGGCAGAAAGATAGCCTAAAATGGTTACATACAATAGCTATTTTGTGTGGGTAAGCGAACCATGCAAGTGGAATGATGCAAAGATGGAAGAGATGGAGATGTTGCAACATGAGCTTGTGTCATCCTGTTTTGCATGCTACAAGATGGCCCAACAACTGCGACATCTTGTCTTAAGACCTGACCATGCTTCTCAGTACTGTCACAGTAAGTGAGGAACGTCAGAGAAAAATCAAAACAGGACCAATGTGGATCACAAATATGATTCTACTGGAGCTTCCAAAATCAGAACTACTCAACTCTAACAAAATATCATTGCTAAAAAATATCAACATATGAAAACAATAAATTGACTGCAGCAAATTGCATTCATTATGTAGTCATAAAGGTAGGTCACTCGATTGTGAATGGAAGTAGAATTTTCCTTCAGGATTCAACCTGGCTAAAATGATGCATCTGAATAAGATTTCATGGTCAAAAATGTGCTAGCTCCTTTCTCAGATGGGGAAAAAATAATTTAAATTTTGGTTAAAAAACTATATTCTACTTGGCTGTTGGTTTTTCAAAACAACACTATCAAATGATTCTAACACTTTAATTCCGAAATAGTTATTTGATTACTTAGAAGAAGAAAGTGAAAGTCTATTAGAAATATCCAGAAATATAAAAGGCAGACTGTGACCAAATGGTTTGAGCTTTGAAAGTGTGACCCTTTTCAGGTGATAATTCTGGCATTAACTTAGAGAGATCAGTCTGCCTGTAGACTAACAGAAACTAAGAATAAGTATTTGCTTTCAGGTGATACCCTTTTCATAATATTCTGCATAGTCATTATTAATGGACTACAAGAGAAATCTTTATCATATTTTTTTTCCTTGCAATATTGCTGATATCTCAGTTGGTCAAGCTTTAACGTGGAAATAATGAGGCAAGTCTATTGGATAATTATTATTGCATTCTGTAGTAAAATGGTTCTTAAAAATTCTTTCATCTATTTGTGTGAGTGTGTTGCATGTTAAATGACGATTGCCTAATCTGAGTCTTAAAGTTTTTTTTGAGAAATAAAAGGTGAGCGTAATTCAGTGTTGGTTAAACATTACTGAGGTTTTCATCAGAATGTTTTAAAACATTTTCTGTTTCTGATGCTGCCTAAAATTGGATCTTTGCTCAAAGACTATATAATGCCTTAAAGGATTAAAGGATAGGTTACAAAAAAACATTTATGAGTTCTTCTGTTGAAAATGTAACTCATCTGAAAAGAAATCCTGATGGAGTGGAAAGAAATGACTGAAGTTGTCTTCCCTGACATGTGTTTGAGTTCAGAGAAGAAAATAACCATGGCCTGTAGTTTTCCATGCATAATTCTGGTGTCTTCAGCTAGGAAATGTTCAATCCTGAAATCTGTTTTTCTCAATTTCTTAAAATGTATGGAACCAATGTCTGGTTTATCTTCAAATATGTCAAGACAAAGAGTAGCTCTTTCGGTAAGGCATGCAAAGGGCTTTATGGTTTTATTAAAACAGAAGACACATTAGAAGCTTCCAAAAATGATTATAAATCTGATTTAAATAATATGTTCCTGCTTACGGTAACTTAGTGCATATCTTAGAGAAGAACATGACATACTAAAAAAATTCTGTCCTCCTGAATTATGAGGTGTTTCAAAGTTCTCTTCCTGTGTGTCCCCAAAGTAGGTACAGTCAGGGTGTTTCATGAAGAGACATTGTGAGGAAAAAGTACTAATTTCTACCTGACATGTAGAGTACCTACATTAGATACAATATGATGATGAAAAAAATAACCTGGCAGATGTAACATTTTTGTCTGACTGGAGCATATTGATGGATTGAGGGAAAATATGGTTACCTGAGATTTCAAGGAAATTAGGTTTAAGTTGACTTTGCGTGAATTTCATATGGTTTCCTTCAAAGACTGGTTATGCTGTATTGAGTGCATGTATGTCCACTGGAGTGGCGAGGATTGTGATTTTGTTTTTGGAAATGTAAGCTCAAACTTCTTCCTATTTTTAATTTTTAGTATTTAATTGATCATACGCATGAAGAAGAATGTGCATTCTTTTTTCCTTTCCCTTTCACTCACTTTTTAGCCATACAGGCAGATATGCATATAGAACATCTACTTTTTTTCAACTACTTGCTTATTTAAGAAAATGCGATTACCAATACAAATTCTACACTACTTGATGTAAAGGTTATTTATACACATATCTGAATCTTACCATTGGTATAGGAAAAAAAAAAAATGAATGCATTGGAAGTAACTGAGTATCTTTAAATATTGTTCTAGCTTCTTTGGTGGAGAAGGTGATTCTCTTGATAGTGGAATTTAAACCCTTATCTCCGGTCTGTGACTTTGGACATTCTAGTTGGCAGCAAATGGGAAATTTCAGAGTAAACAGTTACAAGCAGGCAAATATCTGTAGATGAATTCAGTTGCTGTTGCAGTTCTTCTGTGTAAAAGCGTCTGAGATATGATTAAAGTTGAAGCCTAAATGTAGATAAAACAAATAGGGCTAAGCTAAGTCAAAAAGGAAAAGCAGAAGAGGTTTATTTACTTTTAGGGAATGAGATTACTGTTTAAATTGCTTTTCATCTCATTATGGGACTGTTATGTCTGTTACCTTGCTTTCTGACATTAAATTACTATATACCACAGTTTCCATTTATGACTTTTTGAGGGAGACATTTAAGACTTTTCCTAGGAGGGCTTATGTTCATTTTCCTACTACACAAAAAGATTGAAATTCTATTTGAAAATAACAGTAAGTAAATTTATCTGAATAATGATTAATTGTGATAATATGGTCACAGTGATTGCTACCTTCAATGTAAAATTTGAAGAAGTCTTTCGTATGTTACAGATCTCTGGATTAAATATCTTGGTACATTTTGATCTGGCATTGGCATGATGTTTTGAAAGTATATTTGTTACTAAGATGGTGGCAGTTTTCTTTGGGGACAGGTTCTGCAGTCACTATTTATCCTGACTTGCATTGTTTCCAATCAAAGTTTTCTAAAAGAAATAAAATAATAAAATACTGCAACTATACAAAGTTTATTTAAAATTAAAACAGCCAAATTCCTGCAAGCAAATGTGTTAAAGAGCTCTTCTTGCTCACAGATGAAAGTTTTTTGTAATCTAAGTGAGCTAATCTTTTATACATAGATAATAATAATTAAACTGACCTTTTTTTTGTCTAGTTCATGGCAGTGAACTGTGCAGCTTAAGCACTTATAAAGCCCTTTGTAAGTGATATGACAGGATTCTGTCACAAGAGTTTGACGCATGAAAGTAAATTAATGTTTATACCAGCTGAAACCATTCCTGGTTTCTTGATGGGTACTTCAGTACAGCGGACAGCTTACTTTTCATATAAATAAAAATACATATCAAAGATAGAACCTTCAAAATATTCTGACAAATCCACTGGTTGTAGCAGAATGTCGTGCGAAGGCACTGAGCTGAATTCTGACATTATAGCCTAGATTTATAAAAAATAAATAAATCTGGAAAGCAGCAGCTTCTGTCTTTCTGTAGTTTCTTTTCCTTAGGATGTACTCATAGATAATAATTTCATAACCAACTGATTATCCATTAGTAAAGCTGAGGGAAACATGAAAATTCTGAGACAATAGCAAATTAGTTAATAACCTCTGCAAAATTTGTAGTAAGTGTCTAATGACTTAAACACTTTCTATTTATAAGAAACAGCATAGATCTACTTGACTTAAGAAGGGAAATTAAAAGAAAAAAAGGTTGAGGAGAGGAGGAAATCTCTACATTAATATGACCTCATTTTAATGCACCCACTTTCATCTTCAATTTCTAAACCACAATAAGTTGCAAATGTTTCCCACTTCACAATAGGAGCTTGGGAATGAGAAACATTGATTTCTACCTCACATGTGTTTAACATGATCAAGGAAAACTCCTGGTAAATGTAAGCCTTTTGTCATGGTATATTATGGGGCTAGATGAAAAAAAAAAATCATGTCATTTTTGGAAAGCAGAGTTGCTTTGATTTTCTTTAAATTTAATGATACTTGCAATTATGATATCTGATGATTATTTCTTTGGGTGTATGCAATCTAAATTTTCAGGATTGACCATATCAGGTGAGATGGAATAGGTTTTCTTTTATATGTAGCCCTGTGTACCGAGCTGAGTAGATATGACATCTAATTGAAAAGAACAGCTATGTGGCTGAGAGTAATGGAGATTAATTAATGTTGTGCAATTGCTAGAGAACTGTTTGTGATAAATTTTGCAGGTATTTTGTATACAATGAGGGCGTGAGAGACTGCATTATAATTGTCATGGGGTTCAATGATGTCCCAGTTTATGCTTTCTCGCAATTGCTCTTTTCCTCCCTAAACTGTTTTTTCTCCAGACCAGATGTTTCTTCCTGTACTTAGTTTTAGTAAATGGTTTAAATACTTGACATCAAAATTCTGTCGATGTGTAAGTAGGTTTAATGCTGCTTGCAGTAATTTTTTTTCCCTGTGCACACCAGGGCTGCAATTGGCTGGCCAAACAGGATTTGTTCAAGTCAGGATTTTGACGTGGAACAATAATGCAGCTTTAGCATCTGTCCTAACAAAATTCCATTTAATATCCTTAAATTATTCTCTTATGTCAGTTCTGATTATGTTAGAAATGCTGTACAGTTGGAAGCACTGACACAATGACAATATGCTATATTCATGAAGTATTAGAATTTTTCTGTAATTAGTTCAATTTGTTCAATTTTAATTAATTAATTTTTTTTTGGAGGGGAAAAATTGCATTTATAGGATGAACGCAGCAATATTAGTAAAAGGAAGCTATATCATAGCTAATCAATCTAAAGAGCTCTGTCTCTTACAGATGTCAATACAAAGTTAAGTGCTAAAATAATTGTAGTGTAGGCTTTCTCATAATTACTGTTGTTCATTTGGTATGTTGTGCAAAAAAAAAAAAGGAAAGAAAAGAGGAATTTGCTTTGCTGTCAGCAGCCGCAAATCTCTAAGGAGAACGAAAGAAGATAGCAGAAGGCTGATAGTCATCCATCATTCCTGACAATTTCACAGCCTAGAATAACTTGACAGAGACCCAGAACAAAATGTTGTTGAGAATTGAATGCTGCTAAGCTGAGTGAATTGACTTTCTGATGTCAAAGCAGGACCTGCTTGAAGTGGCTGATGATTTTCCTTTTCTGATTTCAGAAACACTGATGCTTAAACTGCTTTGTGAATGCTCTCAGCAGATTTGGAAACCAGGGAACTGTTTTAAAACTTTCTCTCCAGATATTTGTAAGGGCTTTGTACAATAATATAAGTCAGGAAGTGTGCGAATTTGGTTGCACTTACTAGCAAAGAGATTTGAACTTTACATCGTCTGCTCTAGACAGTCTGAAGCAAGCATAAGGAATCAGAATTTTTCAGAACGTGTCTTGAAACAAGAAATGTTTCAATGAGCTCCCTCATGTCACCCCCATTGCCTTTGGGGCTGTATAGCCACTCTGCCACTCGCCTTGGGAAGGCAAGGATGGTCACAGGTTCTTAATGGACAAAGTCTGCTTCTGCAAAAAAAAGGGAATGAATCGACTGTCTTTGAATGCCCATTCTATTATTACTACTATTATTATTATTATTATTTTAATTTAAAACGTTCTTGCATTGAGTTTAGAATTAGGTACAAAATCTCTGTATTAGAACATCAGAATAAGTTGTGACACAGCTCCCTTTTAAGTAGCATTTGTCTATAAAGGAGATCATTTTCTGGCTATTTATTTAGGAAAAAAAAAGAGATTGAAAATGTTCCTGAATTATGATGATTAGACATTTATTTACCAATAAATATTGCCAGTTTTATCTAGTATTGAAAGACTAACCTTCTAAATTGCTCACAACTGTGAAAAAGTACAAAGAACACAAACTGCAGGGTTTTAGTGGAAAGAGCTTTCATTTTGTAAAAGCCACGTTAGATCCTAGCAGTATAAAAAGAAATGTAATGTAAATAGGATGCATAGGCTAAGCACACCAACACTGATCAATAATGCATAAGACTTAGCAGGTTTTGTTGTAAACGTAAATGTACAGGTTTAGTCAGAGTGGGACCCGTTGCTTTGCACACAGACATTAGAAGACTAAGAACAGGGAATTTCATTAGACTGGAAAATCCTCTGCAGCCACTCCCCAGTCTCTTTGAATATTTTTCAGATATGCTCTCACGTATCTGTTGTCTGTGTTGTTTGTTTCCTTTGATTAATGAATGTATTACTAGTACAGTACTTCATTGCTAATTTAACTCCACTATAAATTGGCATAAGGAACAGACATCTTCAAAGTGCTCTGCTTCCTAGTAATGATGTTATATCAACTGTCTTTATTCTCATGTAGGATAAAAGGTTACAGAATCAAACCTACTAGTCTACAACATTTTATCTTTGTTTCCAGTTTCCTTACAAATATAATGGACGGTGCCTATTAGACTGAGGCACATATCTAGCATTTTATGACTTCTTGCATCCTTAAATCAGCACCAAGAGATATTAACCAGGAAATTAGTGAGCCAGTTTTACTGTCTTGATGCTAAAACTAAAACAAAAATAAACAAACAAACAAAATATTATGTACCATAGTGCTGGCCTATCCTTCTTTATTTCTTCTCTTTTCCCTTCTCTTCATCACAAGAAAGAAAAAAAAAAACCTAAGCTTTCATAAGAACTAATGAATAACTTCTTAAAAGAGAGAGAGAAAAAAAAAAGCTAGGCTTTCCCACATTTGAAATTTAGGACAACAATATTCAGCATTTGTCTAGAGGTCTTATCTAATAAATACACTTCATCCAAAAAGAGGTTTCTAGGGATAAAATAGCTGTCATTGTCACATTCTAATCTGAATTTACTTCTCCAAGTGATATGAAATATTTTATGTCTCTCTAATTTATGCTGTTATTTTCTAAAATATCATATATGAGAGCTTCACTGAAGATAATTTTCTGTATCCTGACAGTTATGTCATAACCAGGTTATATGCATTTCTGTGATGTAGGATCTTTTTCTCAGGGTCTAAATATTTCAAAGAATGAACATATTTGAAATTTTGTATAGCTTTCCAAAAAGAATATTTGAAATGTTATGAATTCGATATTTTATATTTTTGTTTGTTTGCAGATTAGTTTCTAAAAATGCTTTTCAAGTGATCAGAGATTGTCATCTATCTGACAAAGACATTGTTTCAGGTATTCATCATTGCGTGATGTCTGTGTTTTGTTTACACTGCTTCAGTAATTCACTTCTGGGAGTAAAAGTTGCTTTTGAGGTTCAGGCACAGTGCAGGATGCCAAAAAGGCATCAGATTCTTGTGTATTTAAAGCTTTTGGGCCATCAAGAGATCAAAAGCTGCCAGAATCAAACCTGAGATCTGCCATTATAAATAAGGCACTGATTTTTTTTCTTGAGAGAGGTTGTCCTTGAGGTGAAAGAAGCAAAGAGGAATGAGTTGTCCAGTTGTTTTTTCCATAAGGGAAATCTGTATGTGAAATAGCATATTTATTTGCAAAACTTTGTGTAACACATCAAGGTCTCTGCCATGAGACATTCTGATGCTGAAATAATCATTTTAACTCACTTAAACATCTACCGAGATAAAAATATATCTTAAAATCCAGTTATTGGCAATACCAAATTCTTGGTACAACAGCTGCCCTTGAATTGAACCACAATTTACTCTTACAATCTTGCATTTATATATGGAAATTTATGAAATTGAAAGAAAATGTGTTTCAATAGATGTTGAAACAGCTTTTTTAAATTTACCAGACCATTTCAAGGCTGTTTATCTGGATTATATTTAATGAAGATTGAAATGACCGTCATTAGAAAAAAAACACCTATAAGTTACATAAGACTTCTTAACAGAAGTGACAAGCTAATTCAACACATTTACCATTAGTTATATTTATAAAAAGATGCTCTTCCTTTTCCCCACTTCTTGGTAATGTGATTAAAACCCTGAAACTACTCACAGACAGCTTCATATATGTTTCTGTCTGAATGTTTTTGGATTTTTCCTCTCGTTTGCAGTTGGGGTGGACATAATGGAAAACTACTATAGTTATCACCTTAAAATTCAGCAATAAGATCATCCAAGCAAATGTCTATAACAACGTTATTTCAAGACGATCTATAAGAATTGTTCAATAAAGATGTTCCTTATATGTATAATTCTCCTTTATCTTTATTGATTTGTTCATATTTTTAATAGGTTTTAGAATTGTCAGTGTTCTCGTAAAATATCATGTAATCTTGTTTATGGTTAGGGTAATAGAGTTACAAATTTGGACAAAATTTTAATCTATCCTATAAAGTTGTGTTTTTTTCCCCTATAGTCACTTTTCCCAGTCAATTACTTAAGAAAAAAAGCATCTCTAAACATGAGCCGTGGTACACAATGGGAGAAAAGGAATTGCTCTCTCCAAAAGAAGGTATCTGCTCTACATTTTTAGGAGGAGACAGTGTTTAGTAGTGGGCTATGTTTGACCCCATAGTCAATTTTTTGTCAGTGTTTCCTAGAAGTTGCCGTGGTAGAGACAAATAAGCCCACAGTTACTATTAAACTGCCTTTATACATAGAGACAACAAAACCTTCTTGATGGGAAAGGCTTACTTATCTGCGGATATTGATCTGAACTTGTGGTGTGCACAGGTTCTGCATGTTGGGCTGAATTGTCATTTGAAGAAAGAAGATGCCCACTTCAGAGAGTCTTTGCACCAAAATCTGTACTTAGTGCTATCACAGAGAATGAATGACTCAGCTTTCCCACGCTGGGATCACAGCAACTGGGGTGAGCACGCAGTGTTCAAATTGCTTTGATTTATGCCGAGGAAATCCCTAATGATCCAGAACTAGGGCAGAGCTTAGCCGAGTATTCTACCCTCTTGAGACGCTCTGCATACTCTTTCTTGCAGCTGACACCCCAAATCTGAATCAACACTTTATTTCTCATAGTCATATCTAAAATTCCTGTTGACATCAGTGTCAATCATGTAAGGAGCACAGAAAAGAGTTTTCCTACGTGATGGCTATTTGTGTTTTGCTGGGAGACCACTTGCCCAATTTTGTGAGAAACTCCTTGTTATTTTTGAAGCTTGTGTTAGTATTCTTTGTCATAATCTCCTACTCATGCCACTGCATAAATTTCTTTTTTTTCTTGCCTCATTTCTGATAAGTGGATTCCTTCCTTTCCCCATGCGTGGCCATGAAAGTAATGTTGTGAATCTTTGACTTTGTGATGGTTAGTTATAGGCTGGCTCTTGGTGCAAAATTTGACATATGATAACTATACATTAGAAGTGAAACTAAAGGGAGGCTTGTCATATGCGTTTCACTAAAACAAAACAAAAATACGTGTAAACTGCATCAGTGTTTTGAGATGGTATGGTTGGAGTTTGAACCATATTCTGGAAAACTGAAGATGATCACCTGCGGTTATTTCATGAGGGAATTGGGGAAATGTCTCAGATCACTGCTTACAAATATTTTGCTAATCTGATGCTGATAATCTGTGTCTTCTGCTGTTGTGATTTCCAACTGCGTGAAAATATTGAAGGAATTGTATTTGAATGTAGTTTCCAGAACCACTCCTCTAAGTCTTTTTAACAGATCTAGCTTGAATAACACAAAGTGCAAAAGGTCTTCCTCAGCATTAGGGTTAATGTTGAGATGTTGTATTAAAATACTTGGTTGTGAAGAAATGTTCTAACATTTCCTCAGAAGGGATTTCAGCAATTTTAATATTCCACCAAGTGGGCATATTAGTAAATGTGGAATTGATCTGTTAACATGCACAGAGCATTTGTAGTGGCCTTAAAGCTGACTTGCAGAAGAATAAGCAGTCATTTCCAGGTAATGGTTTCCCTACCAAGAGGACACTTTGAAACAGATTTCTACACTAACTTTTGGAAGTGAAATGAAGTAAAATCCAATCCGTAAAATATTTAAAGGGACTTTGGTTAAATAAGATGCAATTTCTTATAAGATGTTCAGTACTGTTCTATGTTTATCTCTTTTTGGAGACTCATTTTTGGTGGAAAATTACCATTGTGCTCAGTCTTGCTCAGTGTCTACTCAATGTTTCTGATAATATGATATAATAGTTTGAGCAAAGTACTTCAAAGTCAATAAAGATGAATGATCAACTCTCAAATTCCTCTTATTCACATAACATTTCAGATTGTTCTACATAAACTACCAAAACAATATTACATTTACAGTTGATCTTCTATGGTAATAAAAATGTCCCCGAATCCCAAAGCTGCAGAAGCGTCACTTCCAATATACAGTGATCAGTTGCTAAGCATAAATGGAGACTATAGGATCTTGGTAAATCCAGCATTTTTCCCCATATTTCTAGATTGTCTTAAAACCTGAATCAGAAATCCACCCCCTCTTTAGGAAGGAACTGTGAGTGTTTACTTAACTTGAAGCCTCTGGGAGCACTAAAAAGTGTGGCTAAATAGATATCTTTCATTCATGTTTAAAGCTGAGCCAGGATAAGATGTAAGCTATACCAATGATGTTTAAAAAAAAAAAAAAAAGGACCTAACTGCAGGACTGCAGCTATGCTGCGTGCCTGAATACTGAGATGTTCATTGTCATTTTTTTCCTTTCTGAATATGGAGTTAGTGTGTGGTTGGAATGACACTTGTGTTATACAACTGCAGCACAGGTCATGTTGCTTTAGGACACTGAACTCTCCTCTTCAAATCCTCCAGTTTCTTTTGTTTAGCTCATGACATTGCACTGCCAAAATACATTTTTTACAGGCTGTAAATCACCTTTACAAGTGGACAGAGATCATCATTTGAATCTAACATTCAGCATTTCAGCTTTAGAACAGGATTTTCAAAGCTAGGAGGACGTTTCAGATATTCCCTTCCTGTTATGGTTAGTTAGGTTCTTATTCTGAATTCTTATTCTAAATGTCAAATAGACAGGTACATGAAAATAGCAGGAATTAGCTCAGATTTCCTTCTACTTACCTCTGTACAAAACGTTGAATAGTCTGTTATTACAAAAGCTGAACACTTGGGGAGGAATTTAAGTAGTGAAAACTGAAAACACAAGAAATCATGCTGGAATACTTTAGAAATAATTTAGAAATCAATTTTTCAAATCAGTATAACAAACTTCTAGTTGTCAATGCTGAGTCCAATGTACACTAACATGTCAATTATGTTTCTTTATAGAAATAGGTGAATTGTTTAACTGCTGAAATATTAAAAAAGGATTTGATTGTAAGTCAACAATCCTTAAGAGCAAGGATTGTTAATTTTATAGAAGAAAAGAAGAGGTTATGTGCCATAAAAGTATCCCTTAATTTTATGAAAATGATGACATACGGTTTATATTTTCCACAAAAAACTGTTCTGAGTGGTTTTCCAGTGACATTGCAGCTTCTTTGGGATCTAAGGATCCCATTCTAGTTCTGTCTCAATACAGGGGAAGCAGAATATGAGCAAATCTTTATTCCATTACTATTCACAACCATGTATGGCAGAACAGAGAAGAATCAAAGGTTTTATTGTAATAACAATCAGAATACTTCAATTATAAAGAAGAGAAAACCAAGGACCTCTGCGAATGACCTGGACACAAAGCCCATCTGTGCTTATTTTCTAGAGCCATAAACAGAGTGGTTTTATATGTTTGCAAGGCTAGGATCCTAGTAACCTAACCACTACCACTGGCAGCAGTAATGCTTAGCTGTTTACACCAAAATGACTTTGCTTTTGCAATGCTTCAGAGAATACTGAAGCAAATATATTGGTGCTGGTTTTGAGCTCTTCTATACATTGTGCCTTTCAGCTTTCTATGCTTTGTAATATCCTTCTTTCTACCACATGTTTTTTCCACAAGCTTCAGACAAACAATTGTTTTTTAAACAAACAATGGCTGTAATGCCAGCTGCAAAAACAAAAACAAAAAACAAAACAAGTAAACAATTGCTGGAAAAACTTCATCCAAATCTCTCTCCGATCAGAGATTTCTTTATCTTTCTTTTGCTTATTGCAATCAAACATGAAAAGGTATTTGCTTTCTCACCGTCCAGCTTGGGTATCAGATGGATTATTGCCTTTGTGTTTGAATACTATTTAAATTGTGATTATTATTGTCTGTGTTTTCACAAGTTGAACAAAATTTTGATCCACACAAATATTACTGCTTCTCTGTCATTGCTAGTTCTACTTTCACCTACTGTCTTGCAGCATTTTAGTGAGAGTTGTCAGCACTCCACCTGTATGCTTTAAGCCTGAGCAGTTATGGCTGTGCATCAGTTATCCATCACAAATGGCTAATTTGTTGATGAGTGAATCTCTTGTTAGTAAAAGTAGCTTTGATTCTTGATCATAGGCTGACTGTTGTACTTCTTGAAGGGCTCAGAAAAGTATAAAAGTTGACTTACAGAGAAGAAAGGATTGGTGAGGAGGATGCTCCCACAATCAGTACTTGCCACTTCATTCTCTGATCTTCAGTAGCACATTTTATGCCTGTGCTCATGGGCTTTTATTATTTTGACAGTGGTTCCCGGTAACCATGGCACAGCATCTATTTCTGGTTCTTTTCACTTTTTTCAGACTGGTCTCATTGTTTTGAAGCCTCCTGTGAGCTCTATCCTGTGGATAGTATTTGGGTCAGAAAACATTTTATTATTATTTTTCATGACAAAGAATCAGTATTATTAGTTTAAATCATACCAAACTTTGCAGCATTTCATCACTGGCTAAAAAAATCTATTAGGAAAAGGAAAACTTGAGTCTTTTCAGCTGCTTCCTCTTGAGGGATGTGAAATATCAGCAAATTTTGCAAATGTGTTCCAGAACAGCCAGCTGTTACTACCCACCTGCAGCCATAATATTGATGGAAATGAGTATGGAACCTAAACACACATAGCTTCTGTGATTGTGTAGAAAGAGTTTAATACACGACGATATTTCAAATGTCATCTGGCAACTTTTGCTACGTGACATGGAATATATTAGGAAATAATTTAGCTAGTATAAAAAGTCTCACTGGAAGACAACCCATTGTTTCTTTATTTACTATTTCAACTGATTTCTGAAAACATTACCCAGGTATGCTGAGAAAGTAAATGCTACAAGCAGCAAGGTTCGTGCATCCAGTCAAAGGTCAGATAAAAGTTGCTCATGTATTCCTACAGTACTACAATTAGCTTGTAACGTAAGTAGGATTGATTGTCCAAAGTCTGTGCATAAATGAGAAGAGAAGAAACAGAAAATAAAAATATCTTTTTTTTCCAGAGCTGATTAAATATATATATATATTTTTTCCTACACCTCTGTTGATAATTTGCTAAAAAGAAGTGAAAATTTTGGCAAGAAGCTTTCAGCTTCAAATCTGTTTTCAGTACATCTGTAGCCTGGTTATATGCCTTGTCAGGACTCTCAGTATTTTCTTTTTGAGGAATCAGCACAAAACAAATTATACTTTATGACAGAATTTCAAAAGTTTGGTGATTTTGGCCTAAGGAAGCAAGGACCCTGAGTTCATCTTTCATTCAACTGCCAGCTTTCTAAAAAGACACTTTTTAGGTCTTGAATTATTGATGCTCTGATGGAAAGTAAAAACATTATTAGAAAGCTGGCTTCTGTTGGTGGGAAAGGCTGCTCACTAATATAAATTTATAATAATTTATAATAATTTTTAAATTTATAAATTACTAATAAATTTGCTATTTTCCCAAGAATGGTTGAATGGGAAGTCTGTGTGACTCGGTGTTTAGGTCCCGCAACACAGATTAGTGGTCAGCCCACAGCATAACACTGAACAGAATAGTGGTTCCTGCTGATTTGGAGAAGCAATTACACAAAATATTCTATTAATACTTGCTTGCAACACCACAGTAGTCTTTAGATGTTGCGGATGGTAACTGTGATGTAGTATCGTAGATGAGGAGACAAGTAAGGCTGGTCTGCTTTAACAAAACAAAAGGAAAAACAATGGAGTGCCTAGAATGTAACAGACAAGACGTTTCCCTTTGTTTCCCTTTGTCTCCCTTGCTGGTGTGGGTAGAGTCTTCTCGATTGTCCTTGCATTTCACAGCAATCTTTGGGACAACAGGATTGTTAAGAGGAAGTAAACGACCACCCCAAGAACTAACAACGGACTGATAGGGGACCATCATGGTGCTGGAAGGCTGGGTGATATTGAAGTTCGCCAAATACGGCTGTGTATGTTGGGCAGTCATTTGGGGTGGGTAGGATAATGAATTTGGGAATGTAACGAATATGTAATACATGTGAAAAAAAATAACCTGTTCACGAACGACAAACTGATGGAACGTTCTTGGAGCGTTATCTCGATGCTATCCCAGTGCTGCCAATAAAGAATACCTTGCTTAACACTAACAAAACTTTGCTGTTAAACTTCTACTTAACTGATTTCTCTAAATCACTGCTCAGCTCCCTTTGAAAGCTTTATTAGAAGGTGGCCTTCTGCACGCTATCCCCCTCCCAGGCCCAGGTGAGCAAAATTAACATCAACAGTGAGATGCTGAGTGAGAACTGCTGCTGTACACAGGTGTTGCAACTGTGGGTCTGCACTTAAGTGTTAATTTGGAGGTGATGAAAGAACTGACAGAAAGGACACTGCAATGGGGTACGGGCCCTGATTTGGTAATTTTTTCAAACTGGGAAGTTTGTCATTAGCATCTCAAGCAGTGGCCTTTCAGTATCTAAAAAGGGGCCATAAGAAGGAAGGGAATGGGCTCTTTAGAAGGGTCTGTTGTGAGAGGACAAGGGAAAATGGTTTCAAACCAAAAAAGGCGAGACTTAGACCGGATATAAGGAACGTGGTTTTTGTGTTAGGGGTAGCGAGGTGCTGGAACAGGTTGGCAGCAGAGGTTGCGATGTGGACATTGCATAGCAGTATATCTGAGGTCTAAAATCCTTTCAGTCTTATTTTCACATTGCTCTCTGTAGCATCTTAGCATTTCAGTCTTTTAAGTAGCAAAGTGAGGATCTCTACGGAGGGAAAAACTCCTATAATTCACAATCTTTGAGCCATTTTCTGCATCACTTTCATAAGACTTCATTACCTTACAAGGGCTTCACAATTTCACAAGTTAACAAGACACAGGTGCAACTGATTAGTGAGCCTGGTGGAGCCCAAGATGGTTGCTAACATCCTCTCTCAGTAGGTGAGTATTTATTTTCCCCTTCTGTGTGCCAGCAGGTTTTGAAAACTCTTTAACTGAAAAGGCAAAATGCTATCAATGTTTAGAACTTTTCAGTCTGAAAGGATGTATGTTCCTGCAAAGGAGAAAAGGAAGTGTGACTTACTTTAAAATGTTAGCAGTAATGAATGATTTAAATTCTAAAAGGTCAGAAAGATGACCTTGGTAAGATTTCATTGGGGATTTCATGGGTGTTTGTATTATTTGTGATCTTCAGCATCTGTAGCAGTTGCAGGTAACAGTTTTTTCCTCTCTGTTTTGAAGTCCCTTTGGTCTAATTTATTTTTATGTGGCCTTATATAAGGTGCTTTGTCATGAAAGATTCCAAAGACCTCCTGACACAAATATAAAAATGCAGTTCTTTTTGAGAGAAGGCAGCAGTCCCATGTTGCCAGTTTCTTACATTCAGAAATGGCGAGTCTAAAATCTCACAACTTGTGGGGTTGGCTTGAGAAGTTCATTTTTCTTTGCTTTGTGTATTGTTTTTTTGTTGTTGTTCTTGTTTTCTTTTGTTGTTTTTTTTTTTTAAATAGAATGTAATTCTAAAGTAGATCTGATCTTAAAAAGGAGGAAAGTTTTCATTTGTAGAAAAGAAATGAAAGATCCTATGGGAAAAAGAAACAACAAACAAACAAAAGAGAGAAAGTAGAGAGAAAGGAAAGGATATCTCAGCTGGCAGAATACTGCAGATTGTAGATTTCAGGAATTCCCCAAATACTATAATATCTAAAGAATCAGCAGGAGAGGAAATGAAGCCATAGTATTTGGGCCTTCTGAATCTTTAACACTTGTCCAGGGCACGAGAGTGCAGACTTAATTTCAGCAGATGCATTCCAGTATTGCTTTTCTGTGCCCAGCTTGATTACCTTGTCTGGTTAAATGATGAAATTTTTCCTGTCTGCATTTGAATGGTTAGTCCTTGTGTAGTGAAGGTTGCATTACTCTTGTAGCATGAATCATTGTCCACCGAATTGGCATTATGTTATTAATACTACATAGATATAGTCCTTAATATTTAAAATGTGTCAGATAAATACTAAGAAAGCCCTTCTTATTAGCAATCCTCTTTTGAGTTAGATATAACTTCTCATATTTGTAGCTATTTGACTGTGCCAGGTGTCTGCCTCAGGCTGAATTCTTTTGGTGTTCTTTGGTTTGTTTGTTTTCTCCTTTTAATGTCAACCATAGCAACTCTGTTATTCCTGAGAAGTTTGCTGGAGAAAATCACCCAAAACAAACCTGGTACACTTTTTAAGGGGCTTAGTGTGACCTTCTCCTGGGGGAAGGCACTTAGCCTTTAGTGAAGGGGTGACTGATCTGCCGGAGATGTGCTTCAGTGTTGGTAGATTCAGATGGAAAACCTGCCACGATGTGAATGATTTATGATGAACTTTTAACTTTTACCTTAAGGCTTACCTTGTTCTTACAGAGACGTGTTAGAATATGATGTAAAATATGGCCATCCATGCTTAATGACTTCAGCTCTGATGCCAAACTCCCCTGATGTGTGCTGTTCCCCTCCAAAACTAGCAGCACCTTCCAGCCCCAGTCAGGAATCTGTGTTTCTGGTGATAATACCAGTGGTGCTATGTGCTTTAGCCATCTTTTCTGCCTGTGTTCAGGGGTTGTTTTTACCTCACTCATGTTTTAAAAAACAAACCGTAAAAAAAGAAGCATCCAAACAAAATAAACCCAGAGCAAACCTTAACATTTGACTGTGCTTTGAATTCCTGAAACAACTTTGCAAAGGTCTACCAGAAAAGCAGGTTTTTATCAGTAAACTTTAAGATAAGGGCAAGACAGATCTATATTAATTTTTCTATCTTAATGAATTTAACAGCGAGATGCTTCCAAGGTGCTTAGTGCATGCATCATGGAAGGGGGACATTGCTTTTCAGTAAGTACCTGTGTGGTCTCACATTGTCCAGTATCTCTCACCCCTGGCAGTCCAAGCACAGAACCTACGACTGCAGCAGATGCCTCAAGTCCCAGTGCACTCTGATGTGTGCCCTGAAGGGGTTCAGTTGTGCTTGTTGGTGTTCTGAGAGGCTTTTCTGCATTGTGCCTCTTCCACCAACCCAGAAGTTGCAGCCATTTGTTAGAATGACGCAGTAGATTGAAAATATGCTATACCAAAAACAATCATTATGTGATTTCACTTCACTTACAAGTTAGAATATTGCTTCTTTTAGTGGTATTTATACCTTCCGAAGCGAATACAAGGAAGCATTTTTGTTGTGAAATTTCTCTGCCGTTTTTCTCTGGATTGATGCTCTGGAGACCAGAGCAATTCTTAGGGAATTTGTAAGTACATTTCATCTAGTTTTATTTTCTTAACTTTGCACTTCTCTTTAAAAATCGAGTAGTTTCTCATTTTTTGAGCTTCTAAATTATATTGCTCATTAAATGCCTCCCGTTGTATGTCTCTATAATTCATAAAAAAGTATAGTGATAATTTTCTTCAAAGAGTGCTTCAGTGTGCGTAGCATATATCTGGTGTTGTTGCCCTTTATGCTTTACAACTGATATATTATAGAACAAGCAAAACTTAAAAAAAAAAATAAAACTAGTTGTGTTCAGAAAATTATGCTTGCTGTATCACAAGCTGTTGTTGTAGTGTTCAGAGAAGTTTGCATACCTTATGGAGTGAGCTGCATGTTTTTCTGGCTGAGGTGCGTGTACTGTACTCATTACGTTTGTGCACACTTCACTGACTGAGCTGCATGGGCTACTTCGACTATCACCAGGAATACTTGACTGAGTTCTGCTGCTTATTTGAGCGCTTCGGTTTGTGTGCTTTATTACTTCAGCGGTGTATGTTGATAAAGTTCTGTTCTGTGCCGTTAAATTTTTCATTCTGCCAATCTAACTGTATGCCGTGCTGGGAGAACTGCATGCATTGCTAACTGCTTACTCTGCGGTGAACACGAGTGGCTGAAATGTTATAATCTGCAGTGCTTTGTTAAATGAGCTGCATATTTTTGTTTTTGTATACGTTGCTTACCCAGTTGTGTACATTTGCCCTGCTCATTATACAAAATAAGCCTGATTGGAATAAGAACATTGTCTACCAGCTGTCTGCTCTGAGTCAGTATGCAACAAAATTAGCAACTTTCTCTTTCCAACAGTGGCATGATTGCATCCAAAGTTTAAGGCAATTGGTTTGGAGATCTTGTTTGTTTCATTCACTCTGTGCAAACATGGAGATTGACAAACCAATTTGTAGCAACTTAATTTGTTTTCACAAATATGAAAGAAGTTGAGTAACAGAGGAAAAACTCAGCACTGTAGTATAGGAAAATGATTTATGTAGGTTATGAAATGCATGTGTGTGTGTGTGTATATATATATAAACATACCTACATATAAGGCTATAAGCTAGATAATTATATGTAGGATAGAAAATAACTGGAGATCTCTTAAGTTAGATATTTCATCAAATAGGCAACATCCTCAGTGCTGAAAATTACAAATATAAAGTTATATAAACTGTGTACTTCCACTAAGAGTTTATTTTTATAACTTACCTCGTGGCTGTTACAAAAACTCAAAATACTTCTAAGTACCTGTAAATTCATGTGCATAGATACGTAGCTTGCTCATTAATGTTGATGCAAAACTGAATTAGCAGCTTTAAGAAAGTGGTGTGTTTTTTTAGCTAGCTAACTTTGAGCCATTTCCAGTAAAACCCACAGATTATTCTTAAATTTTGACTAATCTGCAGGGTTTGCATACGTAGCAGCTTCTGCTTGCATTTATGAAATCTTCAGTGCTACCATGCTTCTAAAAACCTTTGTTTTTTTTCTTGAGTACAGAGATGCTTAATTAGAAGTATATGTGTGTAGTTTGCCTGGATTCTTACCTGCCCCACGTGCAAATGTAACTGTATCTGGCTCCTGTTGTCAGTGTCCCACTGCTGATTGCTTTCACTTCAATGTTATAATTCACTGTGTTCTGAACAGACTGCCTGGAAGGTCCATGTTTGTTTTTGTGAAATTTTACATATGAAAGCTTAATTGATCTTATTGCTTCAGTCAGAATTGCTAGATTTCAAGCAGTGGCCACTTAATTCTCAGCCTTCCCATGAATCATTATTTAACAATGTAAATATTATAATAGTTTGCTGTAAAAATATATTTGTGAATATCTAGGGGCAAATACAATTTTTAGCAGTCTTCACTGATAGCAGCGGAAAATAAATGTACAGAGAGAAATACAAATGAAATGTATTAGTATATCCTGGAACATCGTATCAAAGTTAATTTAGTGTTCATGTTTCAGTTTTTCTGTGTACACTAATGTTGCATATCAGAAGTATGAGAAACCAGCTATATTGGATTTAATATCTGTAAGGTTAATGTAATACATGAAATGAGCTTGGTCTACTCCAGACTTTCTTAACAGAAACAGGCTAAGTAATTCTGCATGAAGTGATTTACAGCAGACAGATGGTAGGGAAGAAGGTTTTGTCTTTTTTTCTTCCCTCTGCATGAATTTACTTTTGGTATCAGTCCATTACCAGTGAAGATCTAGACTTTTCTCTCTTTGAACCGTTAAATGCCAGCTGTAGTCTCCCCAAGCTATCAGTGTATACTAAGATGAGAATTGGGCTCTCATCACTACCTTATTCAAACCAGCGATGGCTATGTGCAATTTCTGATGTATAAGTATGCTGTGTAGTTTTTACAGAAGAGAGTTCTTACTTTTGTCAGAGAGAACGAAGAGAAATAACCTTTTCTTTGGGGAAAAAAAAGATCAGAAGTTTTTATTTTTCCTGTCGCTGAGTAGAAATAAGAATCTTTAAGAGATGAAGCAGCTGAAAGGTTTTTGTGAGATCAGTTTACCTATCTGCCTGCTTTCCACCAACATCTTCAACAGATAAACTGGACTTGCTTTTCTGTTTTTGAATCTGAGTAACCTATTTGTTTGTGTGGATAGGATTCCTACCAGAAAACCATTTAAATTTAAGTTTACATTCAAAGTACATTACTGCTGTGAGATGTAAAGTGTAGGCTATCAAAATACTAGGAATAGACTGTGTTATCTGAGATCTGTGGAGACTAAAAGTACTTCAAAGCGTAAGATACATATCCATTCCATATTTTTTATGTTTTTATGCAGCTGGTATATACGATAAATGTGTAGAGTATTTCATAATTTATAACTGAGATTTATTTCTTTTTCTAGAGAGTAATTTTCAATGTCGTCAACTTCAGTAAAACAAAAAGCCTCTATAGAGATGGAATGGCTCCAATGGTGAAATCCACAAGCAGACAAAAATGGTAAGTTATCATTTCAAAGGCTTGCTTATTGGGAGAAAGTGTTTTACTTGGGATTCTTTTATAGTGAAGACCTTCTGGCTTAGGTGGAGCTTTTAGTAAGAGTAAGAATGAATTTGAATGTGTGAGCAATGTTGTGAGAATAGGTTCTCTTTGGTGCAAGTGATCTGGATGAATTCTAGAGGCCTCTTCAAGCCTTGCTGTGATGATGTTTCAGTGTCTTGTTCCAAAAAGTGTGACTGAAGCTATGTCTGTTTGAACACACTGAACAGTGGGGGCTTTGGCTAAATTTCTGTTCAGTCATCTCCTTACCATCCAGCTGTGAGCATGGTCTCTGGCTCTGGTTTGGCTTGTTTAACAGTGCACTCTTCCAAATGCTGTGAGGTAAACAGAATTTCTAAAAGGCTTTTTGGATTCGGTCCCCTTGTTTTTGGGAAGTCGCAGTTAAGAGCGTGAACTCTGCCCTCTGAGTTGACTTCAATTCAATAAGCAGTATTTGGTCTTTTATATATTGATGTAGATGCAGCTGAAAACACCAGAAGGTCAAACAACTTGGTCACAAGTTATGCAGTATATACATAGAAAATCATGCAGATATGGAACACAAATAGATGGTGCATTTTTTAGACCAACTGTAATGAAATGTCTACTGTGAGTAATATGTAAATCTAATGAGTCTAAATGTATGCAAGACTCTCAAGAATTATATAATTTGTCTTTAGATTTATTTGAATATGGATAGTGAGGTTAGACCACAAGTGTACAGTAACGTATTCTTGTAAGTCTTTATTGGTTAATTATTAATCTTATGTAATCTGAGTCTTATAAATATATCTTCCTTAAATACTTGAACAATCAGAAAACTTCAGTTCACTGAGTCTTAACTTTTGTGACTGTAAGATCACTTCCTCTTTGTCTGACCAACAGGTAGGCCTATTTATATTTATTTTTTTGAAATTAGATAGAAAGGTCATCTGGACAGAAAAAAGCTGCCTCTGAAAACAGCGAGTAGTTGGAGTCAATTTCAGCTCAATAGGTGTATGTAATAACATTGAAAATTAATTAAAAAATCCATTGTTATTGTTTTTTTTTTTTTTTGTAGCAAAAATCATGTTACTTGTTTACCATTTAACTTCCAAAAAACCTTTTTGGGGTATTTTGGGGAAACATCAGACTTTAATCATATTTCAGAACCTTTTCTTTCTCTCACTGGAGTCTGGTATTTGCAGCTAAGTATATTGTGTGTTAAGTCTATATATAAATCAGATATTGCTTTCATACAAATTTTATGCCTTACTTTGGTTTCAAATTAAAGTGTAAATCTTACAAAACAATGCAAAATGGGGTTTTTCTAGAACATATAGGCTCCTTCACTATTTTTAAAACTGATTTCTCCTTTGCTTCCCAGGAGATCTATTTATTTTTGTGTTTTATATTTTTAGGGGGATGTATTTTGCTCCTATGAAAGTGAGGAATGAATAGCATTGCCTGGAGCCATGCACAGTGTAGGCAGCAGGTGCAATGCAGCTTCCTTTTACAGGGCTACAACCATACTTTAATCCTGTTTCGGAAATCCTTGCTCTAATTTCTTTCTTTAAAAAAGATAATTATTGCATTAAAATATCTTTTCTTTTTTCTAATAGCCCACGTATGAAAACTTGCTGTACCTTGAAGGTGTGAATTAATTCATACTGTTATCAGGGCCCTCAGTGATATTGGGGTCTTTTCAGTATAATTGTCTTGATGTTATAGGAATTATATGTATATTTTTCAAGAGGGAAAACACAGATTATTTTTGAATACATGCTTTCTATTAGAGCTGCCTTCCACATGGTTGTGCCTCTTGCAGTAGCTTCTTTATCTGTTTCCATGGTGTTCTAATGAAATCTGTAAATATAATTTTCTGTTTCTCTACTGAAATGAAATAAGACTTCCATGCACATGCAGTGTTCAGGTATTTGTGGTGCTTGAACACAAGTAGGGCAACTCTTGGCTTGCATTGATTTGGTCTTGTTTGATGCTTCTTATGAATTAATCTAGAAAGCAGTACTGAATTGAGTTGCTTCATGCTGCTGAAGTACTGAGGTTTACATGAACGTACTCAAGATTCAGAGTTGTTGAAGAGTGATGCTCTTCACCTTATACTAAAAATTAAACAAGCATAGTGATTTAGTAAATATAATGTAATTTGGTAGAAAAAGCAGATATTAATTACAGGAAGTTGAAGAAACACAACATATTAAAAAAAAAATTCAAGAAATAAAACTACTAGAAGCCGTGTTCTATGGATTTTCCATATTTTCCATAGCTTCATCTCTGAACTCTTCTGTACTAAATATTTTAGGAACTCGCCATTATTGTGCCTGCCTGTAGAGGCATGTGATACATACTGAAATTCTCCTAACTTCCTCTAGCTACACTGGCAAAAGCAATGCTATGTCATACACAACTATTCTGCCTTTTTAAATACAATCAGGTTTGAGTTTTATGATGGCAGTATCTAATATTTGTTTTGCATTTGAGCAGTGTTATGCTTTTCTGACTGAAATAAAAAAGTTCCCGCTGTATTCAGGATAGAATTTGACCATATAGCTTGCAAAATCCTCTGTATCAAAAGCAGATTGGCCTCCAGAGACAGTGAATTTGAATGTTTGTTTCGAATGTGGTTATGTGAACATGGCTCCGAGCTTTGCGTTGTTTTGCGAGTTTGATTCTTGACTCTGGAACAAATCATTGCCAAGTGCTCTTGAAGTAGAGTGTGTCAAACACAGATCAACATTTTTGACCCGCATTCTCTTGCCCTGTGGGGTAAGATCTTTAAATGCAGTCAGCATCAAGGTTTAGCTCAGTGTTAGTGATGTAAATGGGGTATATCACTGTCATCAAAGCACTCTGTGTGGACACAGATGTTCTGGTGTTGACATATTCTTCTCTTTTGAAGTAAAGCCAAACATTTCCAGTAATGAGCTACTTAAAAAGGGGAAGCAGTATGCTGAATGATAAGGAAAAACCAGATTTCATGGTAAAGAATAAGATTATTTTTTAAAAAGAAAACCAGGAAAATGATTAAAAAGATATGCATTTCCACTGTAAATGTTAATGGATTTACTGAATGCTTATTCACAAGAAATAGAGGCAAAAAAATAGAAACACGTTTCGTGTCTCTATTTCTGTTTCTCTGGGTGTGTTTTTTTGTGGGCATGCTAGGTTGCTACTTAATAGTATAGGGTTGTGTCAGTTACATCAGTCAAATCTCACCATAGTGAATCACAGCTCATACATAGAAAAGCAGTGCTGTCACGCCATGTTACAACAGTTACGTTTCAAAAAATGAAAATCAAGGCTTTATTTCAAGCCAGTGGAATCGGCCACGTATGGTCACTTAGCATTTTTGCTGACAATTATCTGCTAATCTGGAATTATTACACTGAGATTTTGGGTAAATAGTGTTTTTTTTCTTCCTTGATAATGACTACTTCAAATAAGAGGATCAGTGTAACAGACACCTGTTCTGTTTGGGTCTTTCTGATTTGTGGAGGTGAAGAGCTGAGGTCGAGGTGGGTTACAGTAAATTGCATTTTTGCTACACTGATGCAATTTTTAGTTTCTCTCTTTTGTGCTTCATTTTAGTGTGATCTACTCTGGCTGCGGTTTCTTAATCATTTCAAACTGAAATCTCTGTTCTTAGAAGCTATTACAATCTACCATGTGGGCATGGCTGTGGAAGACCATTTAAGTACATATACCTCATCATTATATTCTATGAAGTTTTACAACTTTCTCAAAGTGAAATAGAAGAGTGACTTGGTAGGCAGCAGATTTTCCAAATGATGAAGTGAGCAAATATTCCCTTTGGGCAGAGAACAGCTATAACTCTTGATTATTCAATATGAGCATTGCCTCATTGGGGACATTAGTTTTTTAAATTGTGCTAATCTTTTAAAAGTAACAACTGGCCACTCATCACCTTAGGTATTTCAGCAAGATCATGTGCAGAAGTCTAATTAGTATTTATAGAACAGCAACTCCTCCCAGTAGAATAGTAGTGGTAGCTGGCAAATATCTGGTTGACACCTGTTAAGTCTTCAGACATCCGTTGTATTTTATTCTGCATTTCAAATGAGCAGAGAGCAGTAGGTGAAGTCCCCGTAATTAAGGGACAAAGGATAATAAATAACATGGTTCTTGAGTGGATGAACACAAGGTTAAAGGCTGCTCTGCACTTGTGATACTGTATTTCAGGAAATGTTTGTATGTAAGTAATAACGCTAGCTCAAATGCTATGGAAGCTACATCATACAAGAGAAGATTTATGTCTAGATTTAAACGTGTTTTGTTTATAATGTCAGATTTTAAACTGCTTCTTGGCAAAGCCGTCACTTTCTTTCCCGTTTTTTATCTCACTTAGCATTGATAGCTTTTAACTGGATAGCTGCCTTCGCCAGAAAGCACTCCCCTACCTCTGTTGCTATAACATCTACTGTTAAATTCTCACAACACATTGCTTCTAAAGTGTTTTCCTTTTGCAATAAACCTGGAAATACAGAAGAAAATCTAGGTAATTAATTCAAATTTGAGAGTATATGCAACTTGGTAAATATTGTCATGATGAAGAATTTTGGTAGACATGGAGAACAGCAATGCAAGTTTTATGAACAATACTCCCATATGTTCCATTCATCAGAAGGGGACAAGACTGAGAAAATCTGCATTTTGAGTAGCTGAAACGTGTTGTTTCTTGCCAAGTTTCTTTAACATTTGTCTACAATGCAGTGTTACAATCACTACCATGTCTATCAGGCTGCATTATACATTCAGAGACTTCCAACAGCGTTTTTAGTATGTATTTATATATCTTTAGCCATAAGATAAGCTGTTTGTGGAATGAGCTGTCATTTGTGGTGAAACAGTTTGAGAATAAAGCACTAAATATATATAAGGCTTGCTAATCTGAAAGACTAGTAGTGCATACCGTAAAATATATGGTGGACCAGGGTTACTGGTAATATCAACTTGAATTTAGGTAAAGAAGATGAACATGGTTTTTATCACTACCTAGTTCTTTCTTTGGCCAATTTTACAACCTTGGCTATTCTCTGGAAGTTTGTGCCTTTGCCAGTTTTATAATGCTGCTATTTTTTTTTTTTATTTTGAGGGATCTGGTAAGAATGCCTTTGGAGGTTCAGACACATTTTCTCTGAAATACATAGATGTATATCAGTGCAGGTTTTAGCCAGGTGCGGACCTACCTGGTAAGAGCTGCTCCCTCTGGTGCAGCTCTGCGTAGGGTCACCGTGCTGGTCTCTGGCCATGGTTAAAAGTCATCTTTTAGAAATGGAGGTCTGCTTCATCATAGATCCAAATCTGACTGGCTGCATAGGTGCAACTGGAGGAAGGTGGTAATAAATGTCTGAAACAGTAGTTAGGGAATGAGCTGCTAGGAAAATACCTAGAAAGCTGTCTGTGGAACCATAGACTCAAATTCAGTAACTTGTAGTTTTCATTTGGAGAAAATAGGGAAAAGGACATGATCTTACTGAACTTTTAGAGTCCCATATTAGACAATGAGCAAGATTTTTGTCTTCATCTTAGTGAAGTTCTTTGAAGGAAAATAAGACATTTTAAGTAGATTTGGGGAGGGTGTGTATATGAAAGTAAAACAGCTGCCTCTGATGTTGATTCCAGCATAAATCAGTGCTGGTGTACATATTGTAAAGTAACAAAACAGAGTGGTTGGGTCTGCAAAACCATAAAAACAAATGCTCCCTTCTCCAACCCAGCCAAAGTAGCTATTCCTGGGAATTTAAAGCAGGTTATATATCTCTTATCAGCAACAGCCTTTGGAAATAGATGAGAGGTTATCTTTTGCTTATAAAACGATGAACTGCATCCCTACGCTAATGTGTTTGTGTAAATGAAATGGGAATAGTTTATAGCAAGAAAGCAAGTTATGTTTTACTGACTGGATTCTGTATTGGAAATTTAAGATTCACAGAGTTGTACTGGGGAAAGTTAATAGAAAAGAAATTGGATTAATATAAAAGCAAATGAAAATTAAGACTCAGAGAAAATATAAGCAGCTCCAAATGGCTTCCCAGTCATTATTTTAAAAATTGGGCTATTTAGTTTGTGTGTGTGTTTCCTCATCATTATCTTACTGATTTCCTATATATCATTTTATTTAGATTATAGTGGAGTGCAAAAGCCCCAGTCAGGATCAAGGCTTATTGTGCTTAGTGCCATGGAAACATATAAATAGACAATGCCTTCTTCCAGAGTTGTGAAAATTTTATGATTGATTTTAGTAAGAGCAAAGTTAGGCCAATACTGAGCACTTCTGAAAATTCCGTCCTTAAAGATTTATTCCAAGCAGTAACTGTTTAAAAAATGGCATACTGCTTACATAAGAGTCTAAATATTTGATGGTTATAGTATTTACAACTAAAACACCAGAGGCTATGTGCTTTAATACCTCAATCTGTTTCCCATATACTCTGTCAACATGAGTTCCCTGCATTGATTGAGGGCACTCTGTGATCCCTAAGGTTGTATTCATGAAAGGTTACCCTTGGTACTACTTTATTCATGAAAGGTTTGAAGCATGTAGGAAACAAATGAGTCTGTTCTATTAGGTACATTTTTGGTCTATGGTAAATAATTATGGGGGGTTTTGATGAGAAATTAGAAATCTTAAAGAGGTGATGCTGCCTGAAAATACTTTCCCCTCACTCCAGTGCAAATCACAACAAACTTTGCAGTTGGAAGTCTAAAACAAGTGAAATGTAGCTTTTTTTCACCTGCTGCAGTCCACAGAATTGAGTTGAATGGCTGCAAAATATGACTGCAGCTGTGTGCTGCACCCCATCCTGGAACAGGTCGTTCTCCTTTCTCAAGTGATGGGTATTTGGTGGAACTGAGTGCATGAAGTGTTCAAAAAACAGGAGATCCTAACCTTGGTAGCTTTGGTGGGGAAAAAAAATAAAATCTGGTGGTATAAAAACTGAAGTGCTTTCCTCCAGATTGAGTTTATAAGTTAGACAAATACAGGCAGCATTGAACTCAAAGCAGAGTCAAACTACCAAAGAGGACATTGCAGCTTTTCATTGCAATTTTGTACTTTGAACTAATGGAGCGAAGCAGAATGAAAATCACCTCGGTTAAGAATGGCATTTATCAGTCGTAAGTACTTAGTGGTAAGAGCCCTACACAGACAAAGCTGAGTGTCACCAAGAAATGTACTTGAAAATCAGTCTGTTAACACAAGGCTGTACAAATAAGACCCAAAAACTGTAATCAGAAAATGTAACATCTCTTTAAGATTGTTTTAATGGTCTGAAGAGTGCTAGACAAGTTGAATTTAACAAGATGTAATAATCTATGGCAATATAATTGAGAATGCAACAGGACACAGTATAGTTAGAGTAAATTTTTGCTTTCTTTCACTTACACTTGCATCTTTAAAGATCTTTTGACATATTTAAACAAGAACAAAAAACCAACCATAGTACTGATTGAATTTATATATTGCATATTCTGTGCTTTTGTTATATATCAGGAATAATATTTTAGGAGAAATTAGCCATAATGGCCAAACTAATATTTTTAAATGTTTGAATCATTAGCAACCTTTTTCATTCACTTGCTATGAAAAAAACAAAACAGTAGCAATGTTGTGTGCGGAGCAAAAGTGATGGAGAAATGTTTGTTGGGAACTTCTGATAAAAGTAAAATGGTCATCCACACCCACCTGAAATTTGCTGTGCTATGGTAAAAGCCAAAGCAATTACTTCAATTTCTTTCAGTATAATGGAAAATAAATATTTTTGCTGCACCGTGGGAAATGAGAAGCGTGGAAAAAATAAGCAATAACTATGCCCATTGATATTGTAAGAACAATGTTAAAATATTGAATGCTATATCCTGAATTTTCTCACATGGTTTTACAATTGTATACAACAATGAAATACAAAATCCTATTTTTTAATGCTGCAACTGGAAAGGTTAATTTATGAATTAACGTTTGTATGATATGCCATTGGTTTGAGAGAATTAAATTTTAATGATAAAGATCTTTTCTGCATCTCTAGATGCTGAGGCAGTGGTTAAAACTTGTTTTTCGAGCTGCTTCAAGTAGGATTATTGAATTCTAGCTTGAAAGTGAAATGTCTTCCTGCTTCACTGTATTAAGTATCTGAGATTGAAAACCTAGCGAGTTTCCCTAGTGTGATTAGAAAGTATCCAATATTTTTTGGCAGCAAATATTAATTCCAGTCTTTCTGTGTAGTACTTCTCAGACAGGATAACTGGCTGTCAGATGCTTGGTCTAACGGGAAGATGAGGCTCTGGGATCTCAGTGGAAAGCTGGTGGCTTTGCTGATGGTTTCCTGCCTCTGGAAAGTAAGAGTCATTCTCAGAGAAGAGTTGTGCTGGCTGAGGGAACTGAAAGGTGCTGGCTCTTGGTTTGAATATGGTCCACTGGGAAGATGAACCATTAAAATAGGTGTCAACAGAGCAGCCCCTTTGGTGCTCCGTGTGTATCACCACTTGCTCTTAGTAAAACTCTGGTGGAATTTGGAGTTTGTATTTCTTTGATTGCTAGGTTAGGCAGTGTCACTAGTACCACCCCTTAGTCTGGGGCTTATCTTTAGCATGTGTACAGCTGTGTTGCAGGTGAGCTGTGGCTGAAGTGTATTTGTGCAGCCACAGGGAAGTATAGTTGTTGGATATAAATAAAGCTTAAATGCTGGCCTTTGTGGTTCCGTGCTGGGCAGAGCATCCACATGCAGTTCTGTTTGGACTCATCGTATTTGGGATGAATGTTGCATATAGAAGATGGCAAAATTGGTTTCATGCTCGTGCTTCCTTTCTTGCTCTGTTCCTTCAATAAATGTGCAAGTCCAGTCTGTTAGTTTGTGTATGTTTGTTATAAAAACCTCCTCCCAGGCTGTAAGTAAGTGTGGGAAGGTTAAGGGTTTCAAAACCTTCTTGAAAATTCTCATCCTATCCTCTTACAACTGTGTGTTGTGGGTTTGTGGCCATACAGCAGTTCCTGGGAGATCACAGCAGTCAGACGGCACTGCGTGTCCCAAGCTCCATTCAGCACAGCCGTGTGGCCGGGCCTCCCCTGTCATGGGAGGCAAAGTGGAGGCATTCCACTACTCCAGAATCTGATGTGGGTGCACGATTTTATGCTTTCAGTTGTTTTGTAAGTGGCCGAGTCTCCCCTGTCATAATCATCAGATCAAGGTTCTGTGATGCCCTGCTGCGGCTGGAAGCTGTGGCTGCTTTTCTTCCCCTTTGGGAAAGAATTGCAATGGGAATGATGGAGGTCCTCTGTTTCCTTTTAAAATAAAAAGAAAAACAACACACATCTAAGTGACCAACAAATGCTCTTGAGTCTTGGAATTAACACAGCAAGGACATGAAAAAAGGTGCTTGCATCTGTCTTGTGTTGAAGATGGGAGACTGATATGTCAGTGTGCTTTGTTTGCACTGACCATTAAGATGTCTTTCCAGCACCCAAATCCTGGTAACACAAACCATTTAAATTTGCATTGCTGGACTCAACAGGGATGTGATTTCAGATGGAGAAGTTAATTTCCCAAATTTCTCAAGTTAACTGGAAGATGGTATTGTAACTGAGGAAGAAAATTTATGTTAGTCTCTTAAATAAGACTTACCGTTGCTCAGTTAAAAAAAAAAAAGATTGTACTCATCCTACAAAGAGTTTTGCAGAGCTGTTTGTTGGGAGTGTGATACCCTTCAGCAAATTTATAGGAAAGACCATTGCAGCTCCAGATAAAAGGAGATTCAACTTGAAAGAATAGAGTCACCATAGAAAGAAGTTGAGGAATATCCAAGCTAAAATAATATACTGTGCCCTTTGGATAAAATCCTCTCCTAATATTTTTCTCAGTGTAGTTAAAAAAGAACTGTTACCTCATGGCTTTGAGACCAGTAGCAATACAACAATTTAGCTTTGATAAGGAGAAGAAATTTTCCCCATCTGCTACTCTACTGGATAGTTTAATGTTCCTATGTTTTTTTAAATGTCATTCAGTCATTGAAGCAGAGTCATACAGCATATGTGTGTTTGTGTGTAGGTTTTTATTAATACAGAAACATAATTCTCTGGGCCCTCATAACAGATTCTTGTTCTTCTGGGGGTGCTGGTGGAGGAGGCTGCAGTGCAAATCCTGCTTGGGAAGTGTTGGCTCACGTGGGTTTCGTGAACTTGAGGAGTGACTCAGTAAAGGGAGAAGTGCAGCTGCAGGTGCTGTTAGATGGGCTTCGCTTTCATTTTCAGTCAATAAAAGCTAAGTCAAGGTAAGCAGGAAAGGACATCTGCTCAAATTTACTGGGTGTTAACCCCTGCAGTCAGAAGTCTTTTAAAGAATATTTCTTTAAAAGAAAGAATCAATTAGAGGAAATACTGTTGATGCCCCCCATGAAATCAAGGACTTAATTTAGATGGGAGTCATGGGTATAAATAGGCAGATGAAGAACACAGTGTGTTCTTCTGTAAGAGTAAGACAAGCCTTGTGTTTTAGTGCTGTGTCGCACTCCTTGTGCATATATGGTTATGGTAACAGTTACATTATGTCTGTAGAGCACATGGGGTTTGTAGTGAGTTAATACATATAGTCTTGGCACTTTGGTGTTTCATCATGTTGTACCAGGTATGGTCACCAAATGGTTACCTGGTGGAAAGCTGTCTAATTGCTGCTTTTGTGCCATTACAAAATCAAGGGTCTGTCCCTGCCCCCCCATGAAGCACAGAGGTAAGTGGGGAAAAGTATAAGGCAGTTAGAATAATGTACAAATAGCTTTTCTTTTGAAAGTTTGTAACAGATGTAGCCCTATTTTCCTGCCATTATCTTCATTAGTAAACATGGGGCTGGAGGCTTGTGCATCAGTCTGAAAGGGGACTCTAAGCTGCATATCTGCCAATAAAGAACAGGGTGCACAGGGGAGGGGGCTTATCAATATTTGAAAAAATCTTAAAGCGCTGTGTAGCAGTCAGTCATCATGTTTTTCTGTAACCATGAATCTCACAGATTTATTTTAAAGTATTCCCTTACCTGCCCTGATACTTGTATGTTAGAAGTTGGTATCTGTGATCTGTGTGACTGGTGTTCTTTGACAGGACTCTCCCAATACTGTGAAAATGAACATCATTCTGAATTTGTCATTTCTAATACTCTTTAACTCATCTCCACGTACCAGGGAAGTACAGAAACCAATAAGCCTGATGAATCAGAAATGTCTGTGGTGTGTGTCTGTCTGTGCGTGGGGGATGCTTCTTCAGTTTGTTTACTTTTCCTTATATTTTGGCAAAGTATTCCAAGTTTAGGCTGGGCTTCAAAAACATATCTGAAGAGAGGAAATGAAAGCGTGGATAAAAATGGAGAGAAAATAGTAGCCCAGAGTGAAATGTGTGACTAACTCTGTGTCTGAGGCCTCTTGATACTAAAATTACAGAAGGAAATAAATTACATGTTGACTGTGTGCTTTTCTTCCAGTCTTAGAGCAATAGAAACCAGGATGTCTTCTATATAAAGTAACACTGAACTGAACTGCAGTCATACATAGGGAACTGTATTTTAGCTCCTTAAAGACTCTTAATCCCACTGCACAATAGAGCGCAGCATTTACATTCCCAGTACTGCCACTGTGTGGCTTCCTCTGAAATTCTGCCTGTGAGGAAAACCATTTTCTACCAACTCTTCATCACAGTCAAAATGCTGTGTGTGTGAGAGAGAGAAGTGGTGACACTAAAATGGCACAGTGTTGTACTTTAGCAGGCATACTCATCTGCTGTATTTTTTTTTCCTTTCTTGAGGGGGGGGAAGGAGGAGGGTTGTTTATGAAATTTCTATTGTCCAAGTGTATATATATTGCTTCAGCTCCTTAATATTAACAATTGAAGTCGTATGGCTTTTATTTTTTCTTTGTTTTAAAGTTGCTAGACTATTTTGGTTTCAAGCCCCAAAGTTGCTGTAAATCTCTTTACAAGGTTCTAATTCTTGTCGAGTGCAATGCCAGAAAGATGCATCAACTGACAAAATCTTGTGCTCACATAAAGGCTGTTTGTAGTTTTAACTCAGCACATAATTAATAAAAACTATTTCTTTTCAAGCCACCAAAAAATGTGGATCAAGGCTTAAAAAGCCTTCTGGTAAGTGAAGCTGGGATGCTTTACAGCAGATGCACAAGTGGTGTATATATTCACAGACAACATCTACAAGTATCACTAATACGTTCTGCCTGACAGCATGAGCCACATGCATGAAACTTAATGGTCACTAATGCCTCAGTAAAAGCTGTTTATTGAAACGCTTAAGATGAATCTTTTAAGCACAGATATTTTAAATTCTACTTTGAAACTATACTCCCTATGCACTTCTGTCGGTATCCAAATGTTTTTTTAAATGTAAATGTCATTTTATAAGCAATCAAAAATGTTGAAGCCCTCCAACACTTAGCACAATAGTTACTGAAGTCGAGATTAAGCAATATTAAACAATAAAAGCATTAAGTCAGTTGTATTAAATAAAATCTTTTTACTGTGTTACTAGTAGTAAATGAAACTCAGACCTCAACCTGCTGTTGAACACCCATTTTTTTTATCTTCATTTTCTGAAAGGCATTTTTGAGAATATAACACTGGAAGATGCTGAAATGCACATTTTTTTTGTGGCAGATGTGGCAAATGTAGGCCAGAGTCAGAAAATCTGGATGCTAGTAGTGACTGCTGTGTCTGTGACAGTTTGACTTCTGCTCTTCTCGTTTCATTTTTTCTCTTCTTGAATGTAAGATATGAGCTTCAGAAAACAGTTCCTTGACAAGAAGTTGAATATACAGACATGGGAACTCAGCTGTACTCAGAAGCTAAAGTCATATTTCATGTGCGCAGTAGTAATAAGCAAATTGTGAAGTTTATAATTGCAAACAAATAAGCTTTCAGTAAAACTTCTGTAATAAAGAAAGGGGAAAAAAAATATATTCCTACTTCAAATAGTGCTACTGCACTTGGACTGTACAACAGGGCTGAAAGTATATCTCCGGAAGTACTATCCAGTCAAATAGCTAATAGCTGTCTTGGCTGTGCATATAGATAGAAACAATTGCCTTGGGAGGATAAAATGAAAGTCAACTGCGGTAGAATAAGAGCTTTAAAACAAGTAAATAACAAGATCTTGACAGGTTCTGAGGAGCTGTGTATTTTTGCTTGGGGTTTTGTGGGGCATGAGCAGAAGGCTGATTTCAGGGAATCAGCTAGCTCTAGCCAAGGTGGTTATAACATTTCATTGTCTCCACTCTGAGTTCCATCACAAGATAAAAATATAACGCTTAACTAGTGTTTATTATCGCATTTTACAGGAGGAGAGATAAAGGCAAAGGATAATAGATTTTTTTCAAGGTCATTGTAAGGATCAGCTTCAGAGCAAACTCAGAATTTTTTCATTTGCTTCTCAGTTCAGTGATCTGAAAGGAGGAAAAATCTACTACCAAATTTACTACATTACGCTGTTACTTTATTATCTTAAAACTACATCCAATATGCAGCCTGGTATGAAGGTCCGTCTTGATTTGGGCTGTTTATTTTTATTTTTTTTTCAGATTTTTCTAAGAGCTTTAAAAAATAAACTGTGAAAGTTTCCAGGCCTTCACAGTGCAGAAAATTGTTTGTTTCGTTTCAGAAGCATATTGCTGCTCCTATCAGGATTCAACACATCTTCTTATTTAAAGGGAATGTTTATATTCATTTATTATAATTTGGGACCCAGAATTTACATCTCATAATGCTTACATGGAGGTTTTCTGCTGCTAGATTTCTGATAAAATCACATTTCTACCCACCTCAGAATACTTGCATGACTTTTAGTGCTTTAAACCTGTATAAAAATATACCCAGACACTCCAAAGCAATAAAAAAGGCTTCCCATAAGCTCCAGAACAATTAAACTCAGAGTGCCCTTCTAAATAAACCATGTGCTGGGTCAGTAGTGCCCACAAGAGATGGCCTATTCAGACCTAGTCTTTGCAGGGCTTTCTTCTGTAGAACTTCTGTGCAGTTCAGAAGCTTGTCTCAGTTCTAACTGCCTAGAAAACCTGCATATCCCATTAAGATTTAGCAGTTAGAAGTTTTCCAGCTAAGTCTGAACTGCTGAAATGGAGGTTCATAATGGAAAGGTTGTCATACCCTTTGAAGTGGTGCCTCTATAATGTGACATATTAAATATTTAACATAGTTTGCAGCAGATAAAAAGCAATTTTGTTTAATTTTTCCTAAATATTAATGCTATCATGCACCTTAATCCTTTCATTATAATAAAAATTTGTTTAAGCTCGTTCTTATTAAACATTTTCTAATTTATAAGGATATGGATGTTTTGCTTCTGATCCTAACAAGTAATAAGGCCAAAATGCCTTTGTAAAGAAAAAGGGAAGAATAATAGGCAAGGAATAACCTTTTTTTTTTTTTTTAAATTAATCTAAGGACACCAAAGACAGTGCTGATCTCCCAAGTAACCCACCTTGAAGGAATGGGTCACTTGTCTAGGAACGAGACCAAATAACCTGCAAAACACTCAGTAAGATGACTTGGAAAGTCATGTTTGAAGATGTTGCCATTCGTAGCTGAGTGAGGAACATTCTCCCATCTTCATCTCTGAACTGTAGAAAAATTAAGGAAAAAAAATCTCCCTTCTAGATCAGAACTGGCTTCAAACCAACTTCTCCTCAGACTCCTAGAACAAAAAAAGTTATTGGTAATTACTTATACTGCTAATTTAATTTGTTGTTCCAAATAGTTAATAAGTTTGCTGGAGGCAGTAAACACAACACAATAGTAAATGCTCATTTCTCATAACCCATCCATCTACATCTATAAACAGCATCAAGGTATGCTATACATATAAAAACTAGCAATGGAAAGGACAACTTTAAGGCAATGCTGTTTTGAATTGGAGTATATTTAGGCAATACCAAGGATACAGATGTCTCCACTAATTGCAGAAAAACTGAGTCCATCAGATGTGGGTCTAGCCCAAGTTCTGTACTGAGTCTTATATTTCCAGCTTCCTTCAAATGTCCTTTTCTTTCCTTCTTTCTCTCATCTAATTCTAATTTACACACAAGAAAATGTAGAAATTCACACACTTGTTTCAACACTGCATTTTTCTAATTATGCTTCTTGTTTTTCCTCATGGAATGACTGTATATGATTTCCAGTGTATTCAGGCCTTAGCTGTACAGAAAGAATATTGTAACATTAATTGCTGGTACACAAACAACTTTTTTTGCACATTTGATAGACTTTTAAAAACCAATTTATTTTAAACATTAAGCTGATTAAAACTGTCTTTGCATAATTCTTAGATCTGCTGAATCCTGTGTTACTTGATATTCTGAGCCAATATAACTCGTGCAAATGATTATATAGGTACTTCTGTTGAGAAAGCAAAGGATGAACTTGTAATATAAAGAACTGAATATAGTGGCTGTAGGGATTTTGAATTGTTTTTGTGTCAGTATAAATCTGGAGAAACCTTTGGGTTTAGCTGGAGTTATTTTAGATTTACATCACTGTAAGATAGGCTACTTACCTCTACTCTCTTATATTATGGGATATTGTGGTTTCAGTCCAGTGAAGCACTTGCTTAATCTTGAAAATGTGAGTAGTTTACTGAAGTCAAAGTGAAGCACAAATTTAAGTGACTTGCTGGATATAGTAGTCTCCTCTCAAATGCCAGCCATGCAGAGATTGTCATCAGCTGTGTATTCACACTTGCTTCTAATCCAAATAACTGTCTCCCAAATACTCTCTGCCTAGATGAGATCAGCAGCTGTGTGTAGAGCAGCAGACTGAGGCTGAAGTAAAGGCACAGAGATGAGATTGGTAAAGTCAAACACTCCAAGAATGGGAATGCACTTTTATTTTAAAAGGTGCTTCTGAATGATGCTCTACTTCTGAAATATACTCATAGTGTGTAAAAAAAAAAAAAAAAAAACAAACAAAACCAAACAACAACCAAAAAACCCTACCACCACCACCAACAACAAAAAAAAAACCCACAAGGTTATCCCCTCCACCAAAAAAAAACCAACATCCAAAACACAAAAACAAAAAATTCCTTAAATCATCCATTTGCTTTCTTTCTTCTCTGACCTAGAAGACTGGTTGCATATGTGCCAAGAAAAATTTGCATTTTCTCTTCGACTATATCAGCTGCTTAATCATCTTTCTTTGCATCCTCAGAAAATACTGGGAAATTCTATCCTTTATTTTATAAGCCCAACAGGCACTGATTAGCCAAAAAAGTTGTCTTGTATCTTGCTCTAAGAGCATGAGCTGGGCTTGCTTTTTGGAATTGTCAAAGTGGTAGTACTATTCTGGAAAACTGAGGTCATATGATCAAAGTTCAAGTTTATGGAAGACAATTTCTCAGTGGGGTTTGTGTTTTTGATTTCTTCTGCTGGTTCCAGTTAGAAGAGTAAGGAATCTCACTGTCTTCTGTAATGGAATGGAGAACCTTTGTCAGTGACTGTGATGAAAGCCAGTAAAAATTATTATGGGACAGGTCAGTAATCAAAAAGGAGTTTTGTAATAGTAAGAGAAGCTTTAAGACAGCTTTTAGACACTTTCTTCTAAGAAGTTATGGTAACAAATCGTCAGTCCTAACAGAACCTTGAACTCAGGTTCCCATCAGAACCTGATGGATTCCCATCAGAATCGCTGAGTCATGCCTGTGCCTTTGAAATGGTATATTATCAAAACATTTTCATGAGAATTCCATAAATCTCATGTTGTTTTTTTTTTTAATTGAAAGTTATCAGCAGTGTTACATTAGTCTGAGTATTCTTGCAAGGAAATTGGTAGAAGCCTTACTGCTGAAACCCTGTAGAGTGGGATGGGAGGAGGACTCCTACAGGGACAAGCAGCTAGACTTCAGTGCTTTAAGTCTCTCCTGTCAAAATATTTAACTTTACACAGAAGTGAATATGGAAGGTTCTGATCCTAGTCTGGATAGTTGCTACTAAGAACTTAAAGAAGATTGTTTGTTTCTTTAGTTTGTTTATGCATTTGTTTATGCACTACATGTTGCACGTTCTGCTAGCTCAGTGACGAAGCTTTGTGCTTTCTGTCTGTATGTGTAGGAGGGTAGTCATAGTTAATTAGCTTTTTATACAAATTAAAAGGGGTTGACTTTGAGTGAAAACTACAAATGCTCAGGTGGACTATGGCTAAAGAAATCTTCTGCCATTCCTGATTAACACCTCACTGAAATCTAGAGTTTAGATTTAATTTCTAAATTTTTTATTTTCTGAAGTAGGGACTGAAATGTAAATATTATCAAATATTATCTTTTTTTTTTTTTTTTTTTTTTTTTTTTTTTTCCAGTGCTCATAATGTTCTAGAATACTTTTAAACAGCAAAAGAAAAGACCATGTTCTATGTATCTCACAGTAGCAACAGACAAGCAAACAGAAATGCAACCTATGAAAAGAAAAATGAAAATGAAGGTTTGAGTCTAAAAGTGAAATGAAAATTTGTTGCAGTGGAACAAAAACTACAGTATATTCTTGATGTTCATGGATGAATTTCAGGGATTGGTTCAGGGATTTCAGGGATAAAGGTTGAATCTGATAAATTTCAGAAGCTTCAAAAATGTCTGGAAGTACCTGGCGAGTTAAAGTGAAATGGTAGAAAAGGGAAAGGAGTGGATATCAAGGCAGTTTGAATGTAAACTACCTGGGATTAGATTAGGTAAATTTAGACCTAAAACCCATTGAAAATGAGTCTTGTTTTTCAAGTAATAAGATCCTTAAAATTGAGAAAGGTTTACGAAAGAATGACTGTACTTTGCCAGTAATGGTAGAATGTCTTATATTCATGCCCTTTTTTGCAAATACGAAGGTAACAGAAATTTCTCTCAAACCTGTAAAGATCTTTGGAGATGCACAAAAATAGGGAGTTACAAAACCCACAGTGCTGTATGTGAAAATATTGAAGTTCTATTTTAAGTATTGCTAAGCATAACAGAACCTTTGCAGTGGTAATTGCATTGTCAATCATGTAGTGCCCCATTGCTAAGGAAATAGTAGGTTAAAATCTAGCCATTCTGGTTTTTTAATGGATACTAAATTGAGTTTTACAGTGAGGAAATAATACAAATGATTCACTCCCAAGAATTAAACTGTATACATTGCATAAGCAAGTTAAATCATGAATTGCTGTCAATTTCTGATTTTTTCATTTTCTTAGTCTAGTAAGGGTTATTATTGTAAAAGGTTCTTTGTGTACTCATTCTTAGCTTATTGGTAAATATCTGTTGATGAAAGACTTCAAATAAGAAAAAAGCAGAAAGAGCAAATGAGCAGATATTTTAGTAAATTCTTTTGTGTCATAGGTGTACATCAGTAATGAAGATGCAAAAGATAAATCTGGAATTCTTAGTGTGTGAAATTCCAGTTGATTTAAAGGAATATAGTCTGTATACATAAAATAAGCATTCCAAATAGGGTTAGTGAGAGCAATACTCATCGAGGCAAACTGTGTCCTTTTTAGTAGAAAGGTGGTTCAGTAAAGGGTGATTTGCTGTTGTAGAGTCATTACTTCTGATACTTACTATGATACCATGGCAACATCAGGATTAGAAAATGGGGCAAGCAGTCTGGTAGAATCTAACAAAGAGTACAAAAGTGTAAAAGGGAATCTACAGAAGAAATTACTAATGAGCAAATACTGTAGGGTTCTGGGGAGGAATTGGGAACAATGTAGTTCCCTTTTGGGAACAGCTTTAGTATGATGTCTTCTTTTTTTCAGTAGGAAATGCAGAAACTGTAGAAAAGAACATCTAGGTTGGTAATAGAAGTGGAAACATTAAAATGCTACTGTAAAGAGAGAAGTGACACTTCTAGGATGGGGAGAGTTAGAGATCAGCTAGCTTTTGGAATCCACGAAAGCTGCAATTTGTTCTAAGTATAGGTGCTACTACTGTGCCTATATGTTCAAACAACAGTGTCCTAATTAGGTCCCTTCAGTTATTTTGGTGAGTGCCTAAAAGAAGAGCGTATTGTAAGAGTTGTTTAGGGCAATCTGCTGTCCAGATTTACTATGCAATCCTAGCAGAGGATAGAGGCAGTAATTCGCTGCCATTGTTTGTATTGCAGAAACAAATAGGTAACTCAGTTTTGACAGACTGCTGTTATGAAGAATAAAACCACAGAGGCACAATGAATATATGATTCTAGATCCCAATATTTGATAGTCACAGTCCCTCAGTATTCATGCCTGAGCATTCAGCAAGCACAGATAAACATATGATGGACAAGATTAAGACAAAATCATATGCGTGATTATCTAGAAGACATGAAATAGACGTAGATCATAGCAGGCTGTTTTCATTTGGCTGCTTTTGCTTCTCACAGGAAATGTTTATGTTTTGTTTCAAAGGATTTGTGTACATCTCACAAATTTACTGCAAAAGTTATTATGTTCTCTGGCTATTGTGTGTGGGTGCATGGGAACTGCAATTCACCTGTGCTGCTGGAAGGGGTGGCACCCCTGGCTGCACCTCTCCTAGACCCATTTAAGAGCTGACTACCAGTGGGGAAGGAGCTCTTCTGGAGATCCACTCTGCTGGAGTTTCATAAGTGAGCCCAGGATATGGGTAAGTGTCCTATCTTTTCTGCTTTGGTGTAATGACTTTGTAGCCAAGCTCTCTGGTATACTATAACATCTGTATATTCATTGATTGTACAGTGGGGTAGATATATTGTACCACTTGTGTAGCTGGAGATTCCTACTTCAACTGATCACAGGTTACAGATTTGGATGTTCTCAAATTAACTTTATGAACTGTTGGTTATTCTCAATTCAACCTTATGACCTGCATGTCAGAATTGTTGAAGCTGAACATGAATGAGCATGTGAGGATTATGGTGTTGGCTATCCTGCCACTTAATTTCAAAAACAAGCTGGAAGAAATTGCTTACGAAATTGATTGATCACTTAGGTGTGAGGAAGTGATAAGGTTATGAGCGGTGGACAGCATAAAAAATACATTAAGCTTATTGCTCAGCTTTACGTTATGGTAATTTTGAGGCTAGTATGACAGCACCCCCTGTGTAGGCCTGGATTTGGCTTTTACAGTCAATAAGAATTTCATTATCTATCATTGCATCCTTTCCTTCAGTCTTTGCTGACAAGGTCTTCTAGGTCTCTAGGGCCTGTTTAGTGGCAAGGTTCAAGGAGAGTTAGCAGCAATGGATGAGGGTTTAGCTGGAGGCTGCTTAAGGGAACTTGACTCGTTGAGGTCCGTGGGAGCAGATGGGTAGCATTCAAAGTGCTGAGAGCTGGCAGATGTCCTCGAGAGGTCATTGCCTATCACCTTTGAAATATGACAAAACCTGAGGGATGTTCTTAGTGACTGGAGAAAGACAAATGTTTTGCCCACGTACAAAAGTTGCCAAGAGATCTACACAAGGAACCGTATGCCAGGTGACATCGCCTTGGTCCCTGGGAAAATCGTGGAGCAGGTTCTTTGGCAGGACAAGGCTGGGCATGTGAAGTGGATGGTGTGTGGATTTACCACAGGTAAATGAGACATTGCTGATTGCATTCCTTGATAAAATAATGGGAGTTAGGGATGATAGAGGGAAGTGATTATTTACCTCAACTTTAACAAAACTTTTGATACTGTCTTTTGACAGTATTCTTGTAAGCTGCTTTGGTCTGAGTGAATGGGTGATCTTGGGTATCTGAAATTCAAATAAAGTCTTGAACACATTGAAGGGAATTTAGTTAATTTCCAGAGAATGATTCAAAAATGTGTATGTTTTCAAGTGATGAAGTCAATTACTCTTTGCAGGGTTGGAAAGCATAAACAATGTTTGGATTTTATTTATTAAAGGCCATGCAATTTCATTTTTCAGTGTTCAAGCCACCAGAAGATAATGAAAAGCGTGCATTAAAACTACACTAATTGTGTTTGTTTAATAGTAGCAGTATAATATTAAACCTCTAACTTATAATCCCTCTTTATTAATAATTACTATTTTTTTGTTTATTTATGGTTAAACCCACTGTATACTAGGAGGTCATCAAACATTGGAAATGACACTCTTTGTTAATTAGGAAATTCAGGGCTGTGGTTGAAGCTCTACTATGTTCCTTTATTACTGACAAGAGCACATTTTTCAACAGACCAACATTATAATATAAGGAATAATGTTTTTAAAATATTATGCAGTATATTATAGATTGAATTAAACTTTTGATTCTTAACCTGTGCTTGGCCTACTTAGTCTTCTTGGGGATTCTTCCCCAGTCTCTCTGGGGAACCGTGTGGTTAAACACAGCTCATAAATTCATAAAATTGTTTATATCTGTGAGTGGATAGAATAGAATAGGGGGAAGAAGGAAAAAAGGCAAGAATACTTTGTTATTATTGACTGTATTGATAGGTGATTAGGCTATATGAGCTGGGAGGTCGGGAGGCAGATGAGAAGGGAACCTTCTACTATGCTCTTCTTTAAGCAAGCTGGCAGCAGCCAACTGGGAAAGTGTCAGACATTTCTGCTCTGTTCTCACTTCCTCCTTCCCTGTACAATGGCTCATGGTATATATGAGAATATGCTTTCTGCACGGACTTTCAGCCACATCAGCCCGCAACAGTTAGTTCTGGAAAAGTATGTTGCATGAGGATGAGGACAAAGGCAATCATGGACCAAAACAACATTCCTTATTCTTTTCTGGAATTTATGGGTGCAATTAGTATCTCTTGCCTCTAAGGCTGATATTCTAGCACCCTTAACATAACACTCAATAGGTAGATCATTAGTAAGGGTTTAGAACAGTGCAGTCTTGGAGGGGTTGGATGTAGGAATTTGTAAACTTCTGTTTAATTTCTCTTTTTCTCATACTTCAGAGCACTGTTGATGAGAAAATTGGAGTGACCTTTCTATGTTAGTGCTACATTTTTCCTTGCAAGTAGTAGCACTTCAATAACAGCGTAAATTAGTAAGCAGAATTTCAGCAGGATTATAATGATGCTTCCTAGGGAGCTGCACTAAAAACAGTTTCATATGAAAGCATGGAGATCTGGTTAGAAAATAACTGTTTGGTAACCAATTTCACATACTAAATGAATAAAAAATCCTGACTTGCTTTATTTGAGAGGAGAAAAGATGAGCACTGTACTTCCCTGCCTTAAAAGAGGGTATAACCCTGAGAAGAGCAAGCAGTGATTTAAAGGATTTAAATCCAGATGAGATTACAGTGGAACCATACTGAAATATGCTTGTGCATGCTGAGTCATTGACTGAGGAGCTGATTAACACCTACTTCCGACTGGGTCAGGTGTCTCTACTTGCAGAGTCTCCCCAGCCCTGGGGCTGTCAGTCACTCACACCAAGCCCTGCTCTGCCCGCTCTTCCCGTGGGTCACAGCTGCTCCATGCAGCAGAGGACTGGGTACCTGGCAGGTGAAAATGCCCATGCTGAGATGGCAGGGACTGGGAATGCTGTGGGGGAATGTGTCCTTGTTAAACAGAACTGGTGGTTTTTAAATATACACAACATTGTTTTTTTTGTCAACTTTTTTTTTTTTTTTTTTTTTTTAACTATATTCATATTTCTACAAATTTTCTACAAGTTTTCTGCCTATGAGTTTGTTTGGATGTGTTTTGAGATGATTCAGTATGAAAGATTCCACATAAATACATAACTTCAAATGAAAAGCTGTAAGACATTGCATTATTATGAATTATCTTGAAATAAACCAAAAGGAGAGGTGCAATACAGCTAAAGCATACGGGATGAAAGAAAATGCAGTCCTTACCTCTGTGTTTGTATGTGAGCAGTTACAATTTGATTTCTTTATTCCTATTTTTAAATTGCATTAGCAATTCCAGATAGACACTTAGTCTCTGAAAGAAAGGCCCTTGACATTAAGTGTACTGAAAGGTCATTGAGCAGTCATAACTTTGTTTTAATTTAAATGCACTTATCCAAGAAAACTCGGCACTGATGTAACATCTGCTTTTCAAAGGGATTCTGCCTTCTGGCTGAGCTGACTGAGGTTTGCAGAGGTCAACTGAAATGCCTAAGGTCATTGAGAGTGTCAGAATGAGGGGTGGGTATCTGGAAAACACACTGAGGAACAAACCTACTTGTTTCCTGGAAATTATAGGATTCTCCTTTAATCTTCAAGGTAAACAAGAAGTATCATTCTGAAAGAAAATATAGGAATGTTAAAGATGCTGGCTCCTGCTGTGCTGATTACTATTGATACTGAGTTATTTGTAGAGGTTTCTAAATTCCTATCTAGAAAAATAAGCTAGTTAATGTGTTGCAAAAGCACCCAATACTGTTAATGCAAAAGGCTGAGGTAGCTCGCTGCATTGTTGCTACCCACCATGTTTTCTAATTTGTTTCGTAATACTTTCTCAGGGATTGACTTCAGTTAAATTACACTGTCTAAACTAGCTGATGAGCACACTCATAAAATCATAGCTATTTTAGGAATGAAAGCTCCTCTACCCCGTCATTCAGCAGGGAAAGAGTATGCAGTGACGACTACGATTAGCACAAGGAAGAAATGTTATGCAGAGGACAAAGTGCCATTTTAGCCTTGGAAATCTGTACAAAATGTTGCAGTATTGTAGTGATATCGTTCATTTTCATGGCTGCTAACCCTCTGTCAAAATTTTCAAAGTTTTTCATTCAGTTTGATAAATAGTACTACAACAAATTTGAAGAAATTCAGGTTAGTGTTTTGCAAAAGCAAGTTCTGGGAAAGTGCGCAGTCAGTCATGTGCATCTGCAGTAAAATCATTGTAGAATTGCTGTGAATTAGAAGTAATTAATGCACAATTAATTTAATTCTGCATTCAGTGTATACCTAAATCTCCCACTGACTTTCATAGACATGGAGATTTGAGATGTACAAGATACACAAATCATAAAACTTGGGGCTGTAAAATGATTGAAGGTAAGGGTAGGTTATGAGAAGTGATCTTAAGTGATTTTAAAGGTTGCTGAGTGTGAAATCAAGGAAATGTCTTTCAAGTAGTACAGTACTTTTACCTTCATTTCTGACAAAAGAAACAAACAACTGTGTTCAAATACAAAAGCTGGAAAATATATGTATTCTAATACCATTTTTGTGAGGTCATATGTGAGGAGAAAACGTGTAGAGGAATAGATGGGAAGTACGAGTGTGCTTTTCTTATTATAGCACACTAGAGCGATCAAGAGAAACGTGACCTTTTCCAAAGGTGATGCAATCATTGCTGTTTTTAACTTATTTTGCCAATTTTCTGATGTTTCATTTGCCATTCAATCCCCAGGAGACCTTCCTCCCCCTGCCCCCACACACAGGAAATTAAGTAATTATTAGAAATCCCACTTTCTCTTTCTGGGAATTTTGTTGGGTACCAAGGTACTGTGGCAAAAAAAAAAAACATTTATCCTAAGCTTTCCAATGTTATTTTTGATACACTTTACAGTCTTACTGAAATTCTTTTTTACTGCATCTGCATTGGCCAATAAAAGGTCTGTGTCAAATATTTTTCTTCTGCTTTAAAACTGCACGCGTATGTTTGAAAAACAGTCTTGCTGAAGTAAAATGTAAACTGATCAATCATACAAACAAGACAAAACTCCCACAGAGCACATGGGGGGGAAAAGAACAAAGATTATTTTTGTCTGTCTAGTTAGAAGTTTGCATATGCTTGACTATATCTGACAGGTTGTTTGTGCCTTTTAGAAGATGAAAAAAATACACATTATAGGAAGAAGAAGAAATAAAAAAGGGCACTGATGAGTACAATAGCAGTGTTGATTTTTGTATGTTTGGGGTGCTGACAGAATTCACAAGTGGCAAAGCACACTGAACAAGTTGTGTTATGTCATCCCTGCAAATGAAGATAAATGTCTTGTATTTTATCACTGTGGGTTATATTCCTGACTGGAAGATATTAAAAATGGATTTTTAAATTTATACTCTTTTTATTTATATATGTATTTAAAATATAAAGGAAGTATTTCATGATTCAGTACCTGATTTACCAGAATCGCATTTCCTGATTTCTTTTGGTCCTGCTAGAATAACATTGCCTTGACATGGCTTAAGTATTAGTGAACTTCATTCGTTCTATTTGATTTTGATGTTGTCTTGCAAACCCTTTATATGACATGCTATGCCTTTGCTGGAGTATGCACCCTTTAAAGTACTGGCACATCCTAATTTAAATATGCACAAGGAAGCATTGAATTAGGCTTGCTTGGACAAACAAATTATAGAAATTCTCCTGAATAATTTTGAAAACCTATCCTGAATCCTTACTCAAATGTTGAAGCAACTCTATTGAAAAACCCCTATCACCTACGTGGATAATGCTCTGCTTCTCTAAGCTTCTACCTCTGTTTGGATCTGTGAAGCACTGCATTTCACACTGTGTTCTAATCTTCAATGTATATGAAGTTTTAATTACAAAAGAATCTTTGTAATGGAAAATAGGAATTAAGTGAGTAAATACTATGTATGATGGGCCCAAAGAGCAGACCGGAATGAGTTGAGCCATATCATGGCAATATCTGGAGAGTTCAAAACCAAGAAGACTGACTGGTTTATCTCTGGAAAAGAGAGAGAGCAGATCCATTCAGTCTGCATCTGCAGAAAACTAAAATGAAAGCAAACAAAATTCTGAAAGAAGAGATGTCAGGCACTACTGGTATGTTAGAAAGATGCACTGGAAAGAGATGTGTGAAATGAGAAACATGAATGTGTTTTGTTGTGTTAGGGAGTTTTGAGAAGGCTTGTATGAGCATTTGAAATGTTGGGTGCTAACCCCAACCATTTTGATGAATGCTGATCAAATGAGTTTTGTGTTCAAAAAGTTGCTCTGGCTACTTAATATTTGATATAAGAAATCAATCCTTGTCTAAATTCATGTGTGACCCACTTTGTGTACTTTTGGGGAATATCTGTGGTGAGGCCAAGGAATTTCACGTGGTTCTTCTCATTAGTGTATGCACTGACTTTCTGCAGCTTGGGAAAATGTATATTTTTTCCTCTCTAGTATAAGACTCCAGGGACGTAGCCTTTATACCTTTCTGCTTCTCTGAGATTTATGTAGATCCCTAACATCCAACAAGGTCAATAAGTGTCCCTGTGCCCCCGCTACAACTGCAGAAGTTCTTTTTCTCCCTACCCCAGGGGAGACTTGCAGCATCAGATGCTTCCTAGCTAACATGTATCTCCAGGGTGTTCTTCAAAGAGAATTTGCCAGCGCAGATGAAAAAACAAATGCTGCTTGTATTCATTCTCTTCTGGCTGTTTGGCTGCATACCTGCCCTGTGCTCGTGGCCAGCTTCCACCCAGCTGCAAATCTTCAGTCCTGCAGAGAACCTTCTGCACAGCCCAGCTGCCTGAACCATGGGACAGCTACCTTCTGTTTCTGTGCAGAGGTGGAGAGATCTGTGTGCAGAGACTCCTTGTTTTGGGGAGATCAGTATGATTTAGAGCTGGTATATCTGTGGCAAACCAATTTCTCTATATACAATAACCTTTGCTTTTGTAGAGCTAGCTAAAGCGCAGTCAATTGAATGTGAAAGAAGCTAATTAAGAGACAGTAGACCGAAGTAGTCATAACAGTAATTTCTTTGGCTTCAGTGAGCTTACTGCATGGATGAGTTTTATTGGAGTTCATATTATTCATACAGAAAGTATGCCTAAACTCAGAAGTTATGAAGTCAAAACTGTATTGCACCTCTGAATACTGTTTAGAATTTTTACAGAAGGCTTAGAAGAGTTAAACATAAAATCTCTACTGGATTTCTTGCGTTTGAATACTGATCCTTCTTGAAGTTTAAAAAAAAATATTGTACTTACCCAAGTCAGCCAGTCACTCAGTGTTTGAGAAGAGGGAGTCCCAAGAGCACCAGATGACATGCAGAGGAAGCTCTTGAACTGGTGTTTTTTTCCTGAATGTAAGTGGTTGGTATTTGTAACGTATTTTCCCAGTCAGAAAAGGATAGAGGAACCTGCTTTGTGTAGGTGTTTGTTTCCACATCTTCCATGTAAGTGGTGCTGGAGGGTTCATACCTTATTCACACTGAGAAGGCAGAGTCCTTTCCAGGTTGGTTGGCTTGTCTCTCATTTTGTATTCAGTCTAACTGAATTCATTCATGAGATTCTAGAAATTGTTTTGTGGGTGCCTCACAGTGGTAAACTCTGCTGAATCTTGCATTAATAGTCACTTGAGCTGTTTCTGTGCTGTGAGTCTGAATGGAATGCTGGCTGCTAAGACTTCTGGTCCAATTGAGAGGAATCCATCAACGATACCGAGCCTGATGTAGACTTGACCAGAAAAAAAACCCACCCAAATCTCCCGTAGTGACTGGAAAATAAGACAGCCTTGGTATTGACAGGTATGGCTAAAATCAGATCTGAGAAGTTTAATTTTGGAAACATAAATATTTTTGAAATCTTTAGAAATTTAGTGTGTACCTCACAGCAATCTGGGCCTGGGTAATTTACTTATGGTCACAAATGGAGCATAAAAAGGAACCGAGAACTCTCAAATCCCAGTACAGTGCCTTCACCATTAATCCTTGACTAATCTGATATCGTATGATCTAGATTTTGCTTCAGCCAGCTGTTTTCATCAAGTTGCTAGTGTCACTTTACACTGGGACAGCTGGTCAGAGTAGAATGAGTAACTGTCATCTGTGTGCTTCTCCCATTTGTACCCCTGGCATCATGTGATATCTGCTGGAAGCTCAGCAGAAATACAAATTATCAAGTGGGAAAGAATGGTGCCTGTGAACCTCAAAAAGAAAAAGTTTCTGATCAGAGTTTTTGGAGTCTGAAAGTCAATCAAAACTGCTGGAATTAAGTACTGTTTGTTTAGATAACAGCAAATGTTGGAGCAGGGGAATTTAATCTCACACAGAACATCTGTATTCCTGTGCTACACATGCTATGCAGAGACCCAGGTAAATGAATTAAGATGACCTGTGTGATTTATGCCATTCCTCTTTTTCTTCTTTCTTAGCTGGGAAAGTGTCAGGATGATTTTACAAGAAAATAATTTTCAAGTGATATAAGTAATGAGATTTAAAAAAAAAAAAAAAAGTGTCCAAAAATGACTTTGAAATACTTAAAATCCACCCCTGATATTTGAGAAGAAAATGCTAAGCAATAAAGGGACTGAATCTCCACCCCACGTATTACACAGGAAATTTGCACACACAATCTTTTATTTGTTTAATGGATTTTCTGTGAACATCTCCCATTAATGTTTGTAAAACTTCAGCTTGAGAAATTTAGCTATGGAAGGGAAAGCATTTGTATTCATTAGATGAGAGCAGACTTTTTGCTCATGATTTGGGTGGAATTTAAAATGATTAATGCAGCTTAAAGTAGTTAGGTGATAGGAATTTTCTAAAACATTTTATCTGGATCTAATAAGTCCTCTTGGGGATACAAGAGCTTATGATGCATATAAGGAAATTTAGTCAGTTTATTAAAAACACATTTCCACTTTAATGGTGTTCTTCCATTGTATTTTAAGATTGCCTGGTATTTTACCATCTCCTGCAGTCAGCTTGTAGAGGCTCCAACATATGAACTCCATAATCTGAGAGACCCATCTCTTCATTGCAGAGACTGAAGTTGCAGTCAAATTGCAGCTGAGGTAGATAAGGTTCAGAAATGCTTCATAGAAACTTAAAGTCCTAAATTTCTTCATTGAGGAGTTCTTTCTTAGTAAATATTCTAGAAAAATGTTCAAGAAAGCAAAAGGTTTCCAGATAAACTAAAACCTCAAAATTTATAATTAAGCATTTTATGTGATTTTCTGACAACTAAGAATACTGAAAGTAGCTTGTAGTCAAGTTTTGTACAGAAGGGAAATATGAGCAGCTTAGAATTGCCTGAAATTAAATAATGGATTTTTTAAGTTTGTAGGGTAGAAATATCAATGTCGATGAGTATAATAAATCCTCTGCTGGGTTTATAGTAGAGACTAAAGCAATACAGTTGCTTCTTAAGATCATTGATAAATCAGCCTTTGCAAAGTCACTATTGCTGTGTTCAAAGCCAAACTCGCTCTTAGATGGAAAAATAGTACAATGGTGTTTCAAATATCCTAGTGTAGATTACCCAGCTGATGGATGGGAAATAGGCTGCAGGTACTGGGACACTCGGTCCCACTGTGAATGAGTCACTTTGGCACTGCACTGTGTAGCAATGATACCAACTTGGATGCTCTGGAAGGTCTGATTCAGCATTGCTACTGACCTCTCTTTTCACCATTTTTTTTCCTACCGTATCACTTTGTAGCCTCATTTGCAAGAGAGGAATGACAACGGGCAGTAAGGTGACAAGCATTCATTAATCTAAAAATTTGCTGAATAGACTTCAGTGCCATGTTTACTGTGCATTTCTGACCTGCGGATTATATTTGAGCTCCTTTGAAGAATGTATTTTATTGAGTTAGAGAAGCAGAAATTTTAAAATTAGCAGACAAAAAGTATGGCTATAATGAATAACTATTCTGCAGAATGTTATGTGATGAATGCGATTCAACATAGTAGGTCTGCATCTGTAGGAGAAACTCAGTATAATGTTACAGCCAAGTTGCCACACTTCCTGCTTATCTGTAAGATCTAGGTTATGAGGATGCTGGGGAAGTCTTCCTGTAGTAGACAATTTTTCAGGGACTGAACCAGTTTGTATCCATGATCATTGCAGCTATGTTGGCGGAAATCTGTAGCCTTGCAGTATCTTGAAACTGTATTTGCCTTTGTTGTTTTTTCACCCTGTTCTTCTACCTTCTCACAAGGACTCATTTTAATGTGGCTATAAATTTCCGGAAGGAACATTCTGAGCTGAATGCCACAGAAAATAAACCACTGTGACATAATGCAGTAGTGCTTTGTTTCTGAAAGGATGTGCTTTGGATCAAAAGCTAGTATAATTTGTTCTTTGTTAATATCTGCTCTATGGTCAAGACGGGGAGGGTGGGGGGAAGAGGGATTTTGAGCTTTTAAATTAAACTGCTGGTTACATTAAGAGAGAACAGGAAAGGATTTGCAAGGTGGTATGGTGCTATTGGTGAGCCTCAGTATTTCAGACCTAAGTACTGCTGGGAAGCAGCAATGTGCCTGATCATCTTGATCTTTGCAGTGGCATTCAGCAGTGCTCACCCGGCTGTACTGGCTCCCCAGGTTGTTGCAGCTACAATGTACAGCTGGCAGTATGGTGTCAATGGGGAGACAGCTGTGAAGGCAGATGTTGGGATGTGACAGTGAAACCTGAGATTATTCTGGACCTGTCATAACAAGGATGGATGTTTTTAGACAGGATGCACAGGAAAATAAAACTTTTTGGGGAGAGAAAGCTGTGTAGGGAAGACGGACTGAATATTTGTTCAGGAAAGTGGTCCTCTGCTTATTGTCCTCAGTCAAAATACAGAAATAGAAGTTTGCAAATAATCTCTTTTTAGTTTTTTTTAGTTCCTATTTTAATTTTTTTATTTATTGCTGGGGGAGGTGAGATTCTGTGGTCTGCTTTTGGTGTGTTTAATAACTTCATGCGAAGCTAAAGTCTGTGATTCAAAATCAAGGGTGTTTATTTCTAGAAATTTTATTAAAAGGTCTTCTGTTCTTTACTAGTGGAGGGATTTCTGCACACTTTTCTGTGTCAAACTGTGTACTTCTAAATGTCTCCTTGAAACACAGAATTTCTTTGTAAGTGCAGATGCTTTTAAAAACTGTTTTAAAATAAGTGTAGAACAAAGGCCTCAGTCAACTGGTGGCAGAGATTCTCTCTTCCTACATATGCACACCTCTGCAGTGATCATAAAACATTTGTAGAACCTGCAAGGATCTACTGCTACTCACAAAGGTGCCATGCTGTTGTGGGTCTTTTGTGAGTATAGCAATGTAAGGGTATGCTGTGTGAAGTTCTACTTCTTGTGGAGGTGTCTGTGCAGACTGGCTGAAGGGTTGAAGCTGAATCAAAATTCATCACTTGTCATGCCGGATGGAGAAATTTAGCTGGAAGAACTGTTGATGTGAAGGCAGAAGAAAGATTTACTCATTCTCACCTATTTGAGGCAATGAACTATGTTCAGGAACCAGCAAAGCCTGATTTTTTAGGTCGGGGATGGTAATTTATATCACGTAGCTCAATAGCAAATTACAGAAAATTTTCTGCAAGAGCTTTGCTGGATGATTCCTGATCCTTGCCTTACGATCTTATGGAATGTAGATTGCATTAGCTTGTAGAAGAGTGATGAATCCATAGAAGTAGAAACAATATGCACCACACCAGATCTGTATTCACAACTCCAAATGCTGCTTTTCTTTGCATTCCAGCATCCCAGATGGCAGATTAGGGCAACAGAAAAATTTCAGCATACTTATTGAACTAGTTTATATATTATTTTGTCTTCCCCTCACCATCTCCTTCCCACTTAGGGACCCTTTCATAATGGAGAATTAATGGAGAGGGTGAATGACAACATAGTTGCATAGGGTGAAAGACTTCAGTTTGGAATCTTGTTGGCATACAGTCCATAGCATCTCTAATAAAATGTCATTATAGCTCTCCAGGTTTCTCAATTATTGTTTTAATTTCTATTCTGTGTTTATTGTTTATCACAACAGGGGCTGTTACTCGAATTATGTTTGTTGTTGCATTTTTAATAATACAAAACAGTGCCTTAAATTTTTGTTCTGTAGAGCAGTAAAAATAGCTAGATGGGGAAATGTGCATCTGTTGTGGACTTCAGAGGTCCTAGTTATCTTGACTCAAAAAGAAGAAACAGAGGGAGTAGTCTGGGTGATCGTAGACCTACCAATCTAACTGTTTTCATCAGCTGCAACTATCATCTTTTACTAAGTGTATGACAAATCACAGGATGACTACTGAGCTCATGAAATTTAATCAAAAGAGGACATTTATTGTAACTGAGTTAGGCTTTAGTTGTTTCCCACAAAGACAGACTTAGCTATTACAGTTTACTTTCGTGTATGCTTAATGTATAGGTGGATGGTGTCTTGCAATGTTTCTTGGAAAGCCAGCAAAGGAGTCCTTGGCCACATTACAAGTCAACTAATTATATTCTTCCCCAAAATTTCCCTTAAAAGTTCCAATTCTTCACTTTCTTTTCTGAAGTACTGTCATGTCATGTTTCTGTGAAATGTCTGATAGTGTCTTGCATCTGAAGTGGCTGTATTTCAGTTATGAATGAAGTGTTTCTATAGATGGAGCGTTGCATCCATGACTAGCATGTGTCAGTGTGATGCACTGATTATAGAGAAGATATTTTAAATATAGCAGTGATGAAGTTGAGTCTCTAGATATTCGTGCTTAGAGTATAAAATCAGGCAAGTTTTTCTTTTCACCAGATTATCATACATAATCTGTCCTCAAACTGCATTCTGATACTTTACACATACTGACTAATATTTGTTTCCACTAATTTCAGAAAAAAGCAGGAAAAATCCTATAATTTGTTACTAACATATCCATTGCGTGATCATTTAAAAATGGGTGTTTGATAGATGATTGAAACTCATGCCTGTAAATCGACTACTCTCCTTACTAAGATTCCTGTTCTTCTCAGCTACTCTTGAAATACAGTAGATAAAAACTTTTAAACAGTTAATAGCGATAAGTATGTTTTCATTCTTCCTTTAGGAAAATCATGAAAACAATTCTGATTTCAAAACAAAACATATTCAGGAGTTTGGTATGTGTAACTATTTTAAAATCCCTTGAGATAGGTATTTGTAGGAAATATTAGGAAGCTTGTAAGTAGTACTGAGTTTTCAAATTACAAATAACTTTCTGGGCATTTGGTTTGTGCCCATAGTTGCTCCCAAACAGTTATAGAGAGAGCAGTGGAGAACATCAGAATACCTGGATGCTAAGATAGGGTCAGGAAATTACTTCATTAAATCAATATCATATTGCGTTGAAAATGTACTGGAAAATGAGTCAACATATTGAATTCTGAATATATGAACAATAAATTGCAAAAGCAGAATATGGTATAGATGTATCTTTTTTCCTACAAGACACAGCTTGCTCAAGGTGTGCATCATTCCAGGATGCTGATACATTAGGTAGGTTATCATTTCCTATTGTATTTGACTTGCATTAGCACAATCCTGAGCACTAACTTGTGGCATGAGCCTATGTTTAGTTGAAAGAATGACTGGAATAGAGAGGTTCTTGGTAGGAAATGCTCTTTTCACCATCTTCCACCTGCATATTGATAGGCTGGCATTGAGGTGTCTTTCCTGCTTGTTTGCAGTTGTAAATTCTTAGTAAATTTTTAAATTGCAGCAGAACATCTTGTCTGCATTTTATAAATTCACAGCCACTCTACTTAAATACAGCCCTCACCCACACAGAGTTTCATTTTCACGAAAGTCATAGCAATAGAATATCAGCAGTTCCCACAGAAATGACAGCCCAAGCCTTTACTTCATAATATTGAAAATTTTCCCTAACTTGCAACGTTTCCTGAGGGAATGTCAGAGTTGGCATACATTTCTGCCTCTTTTCTCTAATTTTTAACCTCTTACTACAAATGAAAGCTTGTAGGGCTTTTTTAACAGGTGGTTTTTGCCTGGGAGTACATGACAAGTAGAAAGCCAGAGAACTGTGATAAAAATTAAACTCAGCAAATCTAACTAGTCCTACTGAGAATGCAACAGGGAATAACAAGTCCTCAGTGAAAAGAGCTAAAGATTGCTTAATTAAACAGGGTTGCAGAATTAGATCTAACTTTAAACTTGAAATTTAAGTGAATTTCTTTGGTTAAGAAATTGACTTCCAGAATGTCATCCTATTTTCTTTTTCAGGGCTGGCATGAAATGTCATAATGTTCTGTTTCGAGTCAGAGTCGTCTATTTCAGACAGAAGGTTTTCAAAATCTGGGGGACAGGCTTTAACCCCCATATTTTGAAGCTTTCCCAAAAGAAAAAAAACTAATTGGTGAGTTTGCACTCTAGACTAATTTATAATGAAAACACATAAGAGTGATGTGGCAGCAAATTTCACTGGATATCTTAGAAGCCCTTGAAATCAGTGACTAAGCTTTTCTAAAAGTCAGTTAAAAATAAAGGAGCTACTATTAGGGAGACAGAGAGATAAATGCTTCTTTTGAAGAAAGGTTTGGAGCAAGTAACTGAAAATAAATGTGATGTCCCCTTTCCAAAATGTTGCTCTTATGATTTATTCTGCCCTTTGCAACTCAGCAACTGTAGATTCCCTTACCAAATCATAATCCTATAGCTTTTTAGCCTGTGATAGAAGAGTTTGAAATGGATCAAATTGCGTTAACAGAAGTTTTATGAATAGCCCTATGATTTTATTTTAAATCTTCAGAAGACTGTACTGTGGGTACGAGGTGAGTAGGATTAAGTGAGCTTTTAATACCTTGTCACCATCACCTGAACATCTTTGGCAATTGTCACCTGTCTGGATTTTTATGAATGTAAATTTCTACTTAGTTTGCATCAAAGACTGTGACAAAAAGTTTTAAGACATCGAACTTCGTGGTTTCAGAGGTCCTTGGCATAGATCCTCTAGCAAAGGGCCCTGAGGCGATTCATCTGAAAATGCAAAAGTGATGCTGACGGGGGACATGGCAAGGCCAAGGTGCCTTAGGGAAATGATGGTTCAGTGCTTCAGCAGGACAGCTTCCCTTGGATGATGCCAATTAAGCTGTAGCTGTCATTTAAAGTTGCTGTCTTCTGGACTGCACCTCCTGCGCACAAGTGGGAATCAATCAGTCTCTTGTTCAGTGTTATAAATAAAAATGAAGGTTTGTGGTTTTGTAAATGCACCAAAAATCAAGATCATCCAAACTAAAACGAGCACAAACCAAATGTTGTTCATTTCCAGTAGTGACAGTTATTTCTTGGGCTGTTGCAGGAAATATTTAAGTCAGTCATCTCATAAGTTTCGTGTGTTAGTTGAATTGAAATAATTCCACCACTTAAAAATCTTTAGAAGACTGTGAATAATTTCTAAATTAAAGTAGTACCTTATCAATAAACAAGCATGTAAAATGCTATAGTGTAATCAGGTTTATTGTTTCATAATAGGTTTATAAAATTACGAATAGCAGAGTTTTATTAATGGGACTTTTAATTATCCGCTGTAGTGAAGAGTGATGTAAAATATCTAACAGCTCTGCTAATTAATATGGGGATTCAATGGTTGTTAATTAAGGGCAAATGGGACGGGGCTAACACAATCCACTTTTGACTATGATGAATAAAAAGTCAAATCAATAGCTTATTTCCAAATTAACATGATTGATAAAAAGTCAGCGCAGAGCACAAGTCATTCTTCCTAAGGGAGCTTCGATTTTAATGTTTAGACAATATTAAAAAAAGAGCACTTCTAAAGACCTTGAAATAAAAGTACAAGCAACAAAAAGCCTCAAAGAGCTAAAATACAGATCTGTAGAACTTGTTAGTAAATATGCAGCTTTGTGCACAGTGTGTCTTTTCAGATCACTTCAAACAGGTTTGAATCATGCTAATATATGAATGAGTAATGTATGTAATACATTCCAGGAAAATTATCCATTATTTGACTTTATTTATCAGATATTCTGAATAGCACTTTATGTACTGAAAAAGCAGGCCAAAGAGAGGGGAGAAGCAGCTTGCCAGGAAATGGTTTATCTGTCTTGGTCTCCCAGGTGCCAGCAGCCTGTCCTCTTCTGATCGCTGTTTGTTCATTCCTTGCTTTCCTGCACGCAGCTAAACACTTGAAACTTCTGTTTAAAATATTCAGAAAGTTAAATCTGTGTGTGTATCTCTAGAAAAGCCTGCAAGGTAGAGTAAAGAGCATTTGGTAATGTACTTATGTTTACCAGGAGGTTGAGACAATTCAGCATAGATGATAACATTCATGCTATTCAGTGCAGTCTGTAGTCAAGACACTCCCAAGTGGTTGTCTGGAATCAGTAGAAATCCTGAATATCTCTATGGGACTTAAGTCTTTCTCACCACATCTCCTTCTGGCTACCTTGCCCAGGACATTGGGGAGCCGTTCCCATCTGCTTAACTTCTACAGTCCGGGCATGTCTCAAGATGTCTTGTACCTCCTATCTCCACTGAGCTCACTCCTTAAAAACATAAATTTCTTCCTATGTGCATCAACTTAGACATATTCACGTGGGATGTCCCAGGTATTTTGATGTGGCGTGTAAGCTCTCAAGTTTGATACCCCTGTGGCTTAAGGAGATAAAAACCCATGTTTTTCATGAAGTATCTTACTATGAACTCCTTTGTTTTGGAATTGTTTCTGGTTGTCTTGTTACCTCAGGGATGTGTAATCCAGCAGTGGGTATCTGTGGTAAGTATTCAGATATCTAATTGTGGCATCGTGGGCAAAGATTTTGGACAAGGTTGAGCTGTTAGGAAAACAACACAAAACAACCCTAAAGCATTGAAGACTTATTTTTCTGCTTGCTTTAGTTAAAAACTACATAAAGCTAGGAAAATATTTGTTTGGGATGCTGTTTGTATGTTTTGATAGAATGCTAGAAACCTTCTAATTTCTAGTGTAAATTTAGTCATAGGCAGTTTATTTCAGTTTTGTTTGTGGCCACTTTCTTCTGTTCCAGTGCTAGCCTTTACCTTTTCTTCTCCTTGGCTTTGTATTTGTCAATAAATAACAACTTAGTATATTGCTTTTTTTTTTTTTTTTTTTTTTTTTTTTTCCAATATGTTTTGGCTTTTCTAAGCAAGCTGATTCCCACAGGTTCCATTTATTTGATAGGATTTTCCTTTCTAATTATTTTAATATAATTATCTGCATATTTTCCAATTCATTTTTGTAATCAAGGATCCAGATAGGACCTTTACAGTGCTTTATGCTGTTCTATGAATACTTCCTTGATCTTGGCTGTGAATGTACTTGTGCACCCTACCTGAAATCCTTTGCTGTTTTTTGAGTTCATCCATATCACCTTATCTTTTTCTTCTGTGTTCTTCTTTATAGTATTTGTGGTTTATGGTATAAATTCTTAGTAACCTCCAGCTGCATAGCCTTTGCTGCACTTAATTTCATCACACTTCTATTGCTTTACTCATCAAGGCTTTCTGGTTCTTTGTATGTACTGTCGTAATCTTCTTATGTGTTGACAGCTTCTCTTTTTGTTCATTAGTATATTCCATTGTATTCTCACCTTTTTGTAGTGAATATCATCATGAAAAGCTTGAATCCAGTGACTGTCATTTTGGTGATGAGTAAAGCAGGTCGTTTCTCATTTGGTAAAACTATAAAACCATGGGAGCAAGCTTGACCAAACTTTGTTCTTTAACGGTATCATTATAAAAGTACTTAAGTCAATATTGCTATGATATCACAAAAAGATACCATTTGCTATATGGGCTAGGAAGTTCATCACGAACACTTCAGGTTTTAAATGTTTAGCTTTTACTATTGCTAGTCTATAAAAGCACATATATGAAAAGCTATATTAGCAATAACATTTTCTTTAATTAATTTTTCCATGAATGAATTCCTATTAGAAATTCATTCTTACAACATTGTATTGTGTTGTGATGCACTTTACTGAAATTAACTCAAAGAGCTGCTCTTTGCAATTTTAATATTCCACTGGGTTTTCCATTCTAGAAAACTCATTATTATACATGTACAAAGCTGAAAAGAAACAAGAGAGAGGCATATTGTGTGAATAACAGTCAGGGAAAAGAGACAGCTGGCATGATAATTTTCTAATAAAGCTTAGAAAAGGCTGCTGTGTCTTGAAAAAATGAAAGAGTTTTAATTTGAGTATTCCTTTTGTTTGGATTTGCTTTGTACTAAAAAGTTCTGAATCTTATTCACACCTTTTATGAATATTAACTGAAAAACAAATATATCTTGTCAAGTCCTTCTACTTGGTAGGTGCAAAAGAATCAGTGGTGTGTAGCCAGAGGGGGGATGGTATTTCTTGTTCTTATCCACTTTTATTCTCCTCCAAGCAGACTGTACAGTTTGGATCTTGATAAATGGAGATCTTCTAAATCAGGGACAAATTATTAACACATAGAGCCTTTAACTGTCTATGTGCCAAATTGTAGCCTCTAAAAGGTATTTGTAATTTTTTTTTATATTCTCATCACATTTAAGATAATGACCTTTGGAGACTAACTAAAAGCCCTCAAGTCAGAAAGCTGTGGCACTGGTCTTTTGTTTGGAAGATACTGGGCAGCAGTCATAGGAATTAAATATTTAACCTATGATCTTCAAACCTTCAAATTCATGCAAATGTTTTACTTGTTTCCTTTTCTTCCCAGGTAACATTTTAAAGACTAGATATTACTCTCCTATAGGTTTTAAAACAGGTTTATACATATGAATGCGTATGATATTTACATTTAATTACAAAACTAAACACACTCCCAGCTTAGGGAGGCACTTTAATGTGAAATTTTAAATTAGTGTGGAGGGAGAATACCATGCAAGTGAAAATAGACACACAATCATTGGTTAGTACTGCCTTTCAGAACTGGATTGGTAAGACATTAGGTAGCATTCACTAAACTCTGCAGGTCTTGCATTTTAGATAATGTAATGAATACAGTTTTGAACACATTTTTCTAAATGTTTTTAAAATGTATTAAGCCAGTAAAATACCTTTTTTGTTATTCCTTGTCTTGATATATTTTGCTAATATATTGCCCTAATATTAGATTGTCCCAATTCTTCTCTATTTACATCCGTTCATCCTTTTTACACAATATAATATTGACATTAATGAAGTTACTGATAATTTATTCCACAATAAGAAAGGAATCAGGCTTGTTATAGCTGGTATCACAGTACATGAGAGAATCAGTTAATTGCATTCCGTTAGTAATTAAGGTGGAGGAATATGAAATACTAATGTTTTGTAAACCACGTGTTTAATAGCCCAGATTCCCAGTGGTTGTGGGGCTGTAGGTGACAGAAAAACAAAGGCTTCCACCTACAGATAGAAGTGTTCTGTTAAAGTAAAAACTCTGACAGAAATTTTGAAAACCACAGTACGCAGTCACAATGTCTGTGGCATTGATGCTAAACTCTAGTTATTTCTTTGACATTTAATTATTAAAATGGATGATTGGTTTCCTTTCTTCTGTTTCATTGCAATGTAGGTTTGGGTTGGTTAGTTTTTTTGGTTTTGTCAGGTCTTTTTCAGTACTTGAACTATTACTTTAGACTCAATTTTCTGTAAAAACTTGTCAGGTGAGCTGTGTGTAGCACAGTGGGTTGCTGTCACTGTGTTCAGTTTCCCAAAATACTGCGTAGGCTTAGGGTTGTTTCAGCAGATTCCGTGCTACAGGTGGCAGCAAGAGGCTCAATTATAGCTACACACCAGCTCGACTGGAGGCAAAGATTGAGTGACCCAGCAGGAAGCAATCCTAATGATAAAGCCAAGAGAGTTCAGGTTAAGAAATCTTCAATTTAAATCAAGCGGTATGGACTCTGTTCTGCTAGGAGAGGTTTGGAAGCTCCCTACTTGGAGCTGAAGCCAGAAAACACAGGTACACAAGATAATCAAATGCTGGTACTGCTTTTCCCCTTGGTCTGCAGCACCTATAGTTTCTCCATGTAGACAAAGAACTTTACATTTAAAAATTCCTTTCATATACCAGTTAAATTCATGGAGTCCCAATTATTCCTTCATTTCATTCTGCCTAGTGGCAACAAAATTTTTAATAGGATTTTAATGATACTGAGTTTTATGGTGTCATGGAAGTCATGAGAATCATGTGTAAGAACATGTTGATTTTTGAACCCAATTCTTCCAAAAGGTGGCTTTGCTGTTTAGAAAGACATGCCTGCGAGACTCTGAGGTAACTTTCTTTTTTGCATACTCATTATTTCAGTTAACTTCATCTAAGAATATACTTTGTGACCAGCTTTGAATAGGTGTTCTTCTGAGCTCCCCATTCATTTGATGCTGAAGTGTATCTATCAGTCCAAGAGACATTCCTCTATCCATGCTTTCTTATCCTTGTTAAGCAATCTCTTTGCTGAATCACAAAACAAAACAGCGGGCATTTAGGGTGCCTGGAGAAGAGATTCAGCCCTCAATAGAAACATTTTTAAAATACAGTGTATGATGCCTATCCACAAAATGGAAATTGTCTTGCAAAATTAGCATTTAATGCCAGTTATATCTTAGTCCTCTGAATCTCAAAATGCATTAAAATAAAATCAGCCTGTAGAAGGATCCAGTCCACTCAGGTGGAAACAAATTAACCCAGTATTCCTACTTTCATTTCCTGGAGAGCATTTGAGTAAAATGCCATGGAACTGACATTACCTCTGTGTTACTCCTGGTGACAAGTCTAATGAACCATCTTACATAGAAAGCTTGAAAACACAGTTGGTATCAAATTGTCTGCCATGATAACTAGTCTGGAATCATTTTGGTTATTGCAACTGTTTTCATGAGCTTACAGTGGTGCTGGATTGTGGCTGTGACATGTTTGAAATATGGGTGTTCACTTTGGAGAATTATCATTTGGGAAAGATCTTTAACTTACAAGAATAGGTTTTCTCCAGTGTCCCACTTCAATGACAGTGGTTGTCACCAAGGACAATAAGAGATGGCTGGTTATTGAATGGGGCTTGATGCTTTACAGGAGACATTTGTAGTTAAAATAATAGTGTACCCAAGGCATTTCCTCCCCACTTCACGTCTTCACTATTTATTGCTGCTATAAAATCGGACATGACGTGCATATTTTTAAGTGTTCCCTTTTTTCTCTGACTAATTTTATTCTTTGGCATTGAATGGCAGTTTATTTGTAAACTAAGAATAAGTGTAAGTAAGAAGAAATGGATAGCCCAGGTGATAGGTAACAGACACACAATCTTTCATTCGTAGCTTGCCAGTTCAGTTTTGGCTTGGGTCTGTATTGACAGAAATACATTATCATCTGATGGTTGTTTGGGAGTCTGTGTGAAATGAACTGATGGCATTCACATTCAAAAAACAACACAACAACAAAAAAAACACAATAACAACAAGAAACAAAACCTGTCACAATTACATTATTTTGGCAGCTTCAGTGAGCATGATGATGAACTTCCCTCTGACATCTTAAAGCAGATTCCAGATTAGACTTGAGGCAAATTGGCAGAATGGTGTGGAAATTTGCAGTCACTCTCCCAGTTTTATCTATCCTTTGTCTAATCAAAGGACCTTAAGCCTGTAAATGTAAAAAACAAACAAACAGAAAACCACAGAAATGGGTTCTACATGACCTCCAACTTTTTTTTCTTCAGATGCTCTATGTGCAATTTCTGCCCTCTGATTGCCAGGGAATAGCAAGTATCCACAGCAGCTGCAACTGAATAATGTGATTGAGACACTCTAGCTTTTAAAATGTTCATCTCAGAGATCTACTCTTAGGCACATGTAAGTGTGCCAGACAGAAATATAATGGAGTCATTTTTGTCCCTTAGCCTTGTGTACAATTTGGTAAAATAAACTACCAAACACCAACAAGATCCCAAAATCCTTTAGCAAGGGTACAGACCTCATCTTTCAGCAAAGCATTTTCTGAATATGATGATATTTAACTTACTTTGGGAAGTGCACTGTCTCAGTACGAACTTTTCCCACTCCCTATTCTGTCTCTGAGGCAATCATACCATTTCATGTTAGCAATAAAAAAACCCTTTCAACCACTAAGGAAAGTGCCAGCCAAAAACATCACTGCCAACAATTATATGTTAGATGTGTGTGGGCAATAACATATGCACTTAAAAGGACTGAAAAAGAAGGTATGCATGGTTCATAGCATTTTATCTTGTCTTGAGTTTCAGTGTCTCCCTAAATTTAGAATTAATTTCAAAGAGCAAAAAAAAATCTCTGGGAACAGATCAAGTAGGAGCTGTGTGATTAACCAGATTTTCAGACCACAATTTTCTTACAGTTACAAGGGCACACATAAACAGAATGGTCCTCATTACTCCTTTAAATAATTAATGCTTCCAGTATACCTCAGCTATTGATTATATGACCAGTTGTTAATGGACAAAACTAGAATGCCTTATGGTATTTTTCTTTTACTTATACTTGAAATATCTAATAACCTGAGCATATGTCGATACACATGTAGGTACAAGGAGTAGGATTTTAGTGGTGACTGGAGTGTGACATGACTCATCTCCAACATAGAAAAAATAGACAAGCTATATTATAGGGGAAGATTAAATGCAAAAAAAAAACCTAGAGAAACACTGTACAGAATACTTTTATGATGCTTGTTTAGGAATTAAAGTGAAGAGATGGAAAAGGTTATTGACTTTGATCTACTGAGGCATTTTCTATTGTATTTTTAAGAATGTTTCACCTCTGGTCCAGAGTTAACTGGATTCACTGTGGTCTGTGGGAAGTCAAATTCAGGTCAATTTTTATTTTGTCCATTCAAGATGTAATTCAAATATATTTATACTCTTTGGTAGAAGAGTGAGCTTCTACCTCAGCTCTCTTAAGTTAATAGACGTGGTAACTCTTTCAATTAATACTGAAGCTAGACAGGAGGGACAAAATATCATGAGCTCAATTTGTATTACATACAAATAAATGAAATCTTATTATCTACACCTACACACTTCTCAGTTTGGCATTTGTGGATTATGTGGCTGTCTCTATTGTAGGAACCATCGTACACGGCTCATTGAAGAAGGTAGCTTATTAGCTGAGAATTACTCATTCAAGGAACGTAAATCTTTTCATGCATATCTTGTCTATCTAGTCCACATGTGGAAAAAGTCATTCTCCAGGCTGAATTGGGGTACACTATGTATTCATTAATAACAAAGGACACACTATGGAGTTTTGTGTACATCTTTTACCATCTATTTTCATAAAAGGTGACCACCCTTGGCACAGCTGCAGAGAAGGTCAGGGAAGAAAAGAACAAACACAGCGAATGAGCTTTGTTTGTCTATTCCAATAAAGCAAAGCCTGAAAAACGATAGGATTTTTCTTGTAAATGTAGGATTGATGTCCAAGAAGGAAAATTGGCATCAAACTAAAAACAAATGGATAACACTGTCAATGAATAAATTTAGGCTGTAAGTCAGGAGTCTTTCTGAATACCAGGAAAGAGATGCTTCCAATAGAAGAGGAAATCTACCTCATTTTTAGCTTGAGAGAATTTTGAAGTAGATAAGATAATGTACTACCTTTTATTCCTTGGAAGTATGATTTAATGACACAGAAAGGCTTTTCTAGTCAGAAGGCCCATAGGCCCTAAGTGGGAGGGTGGATTCTGACTCTTATATTGTAGCTGAACAGCTCAAACAAGAGGTCATTAATTTTTCTTGTACAGGTCTTTCACACTGGAATATGAAAGTATTGTAGGAAAAATATTGAAGATCACATTCTTATCATGGCACAAAATGAGGTTTCTGACAGGCTCAATTCTGTAAGTGGCAGCAGCATTTGCTATCTTATTCTGACAGTGGTTGTGCTCAGGTTCACTGGCTGCAGCACTTGCAGCTACTTAGGAACAGCTTTGAGCATTGTTGGTCCATCTGCAAGCTGGGGCTGCTGTCGGCCATTAATTGATTGCTGAAAGCCAGGTGTAGTCATGGCTATTCTCTGTTGTTCCCTCTCCCTCTGCTGTCATAACCAAAGAAATAGTGGGTTATTTTTTACAGAACATCTACTTGCTTGGCTTTAGCTCTAGTTTTAATGCCAGAGTCATTTTTAGCTATGTGCATTGCAAAGAATTCAAATTAATATTCAGTTAATAATCAACATTCAGTTGCTATGTAATTATCTATAACGTTTAATGGTATGGCATGTGTTCTAAATGTTTTCATTTTTAAATATGATTCCTGTGTGTGTGTGAAATACCTGTTTTCTTGGGTTGGTCTTCCCCCTCCCTTTTTGGATACTTTGGATACTGGTAGTACGTGCAAGAATTAGATTTTTTCCATCTTACATTTTCTTGTATTCTACAGTTGTGCCGTATGTCTGCAAAACTAAAGTCTACCTTTGGAACTCAGACATATTGCAGAGATTAATAAACTTCTTATATGGCTTTCTATTGCAGCTGTAAATTAAAAGCAAATTATATTCATATTGTTTCTATATATTACTGTTCTTTGAAAGGAACATTTTGCCAAAGATTTTACAAATTACGCAATTTACTCTGATACAAGTAAAACTGCAGCAGCAAATATTTTCCTTGAGCATTAGACTTGAAAACTAGTGTACTCAGGGGTTTGATAGTAATGTTCATGAGCGACGCTGTGCATCAGTCACATCACTGAGGGTTATCGATAAACATCTGAACCTGTAAATAAAATGAGCCAGTTGTTTTGCTCTGCTGACTTTGAGTGGAGGCACAGCGTTTCCCCAAAAGATTGCGTACTGGATTTTGCACTACTGGATCAGAGGATTCAGTTGCTTTCAAACTCACTAGTATTCCTCCGTGGCAAGCAAACAATAAATGCTTGCAAGTAGCTTTGGTAAAAAACAACAAAGCTCTATCAAATTCATCTTGGTACTCTTTAGAAAGCTAATGTTTGCAAGTGTCTCACTTTATGCAAAATTCATTTTTAATGATGGAGTCTTAACAGTATGTTAAAGTGATCTTTTTTTTTTATTGCCCAGATCCTTATCATCAGGGTTGCATATGTTTAATTAGGATACGTAGTTCTTGTTTGCTCTTAACATTGCCTGAAAGTGTAAGGCAGTCACCATTTTGTACTTACAAGTTGTCACATGTTGCAGTTCTTACATAAATAATCCTTATGAAATCAAGGAGTAGGTGCCTGAATAGACATCTATTCAAACTTTATGTAGGGTGTCCTGAATTTTGATGATTGATTATCACAGTAAGTTTTCCCACTCTGTGAGATTTAGGCAGGAACTAGCTTAAAATTTATTTGAGCAAATCTTGAACCCTTTAAACATTTTTTTGGAGGGAATACTTAGATTTTGGGATCTTGCACATATATTATTTGTGCTATATATTGGCACAAATCCTGCTGTTGCTACTGATAGTATGGAAATCTCTGAGCTTGCTTGTCCCTGAAAGATGACTTTCTGCTTACTGAATACAGTTAGGTTTGCCTGTGCACCCAGAGCCATGAGAGGAAAGGGGCAGCAGTGTTAGCTTGTGGGAGAAGCAGGAGCCTTGTAGCAGTCAGTTGCCCTCATGGCACCTTGCTGAGGTGCTACATCCCCAGCTGCAAATGAGCCCTAGATCTTCCCTCTTGACTGCCAAAGACAAGTAGCTGTTTTGATGCTAGGACAGATGAATGGGAAGAATCAGCTTAGCTGGCCATGATTTATGTATTTGACTTTATATTCAGATCCTCTCGTTCTGGTATTTGAATAGAGTTAGATAAAAGTGTTGAATTCTTATTGTCTTGTTTTATACTGACCACAAAGTCATGGACAGCATTGTGTTTGCTGAGTTGATTTGTCACAATCGTAGCCAAACGCTTTGCAATTCTGTAGTTAAACAAATCTGAGTGCAGAGTAAGGGAAGATCATTCCCACACTTCCATTCCGTAGGGACCCTTTAGTGCTTTGTCCCGCTGATTTCTATTTTGAAAATAAATTGGAAAAATCTTTTAGAGGAAAGACTTTAGAATATGAAGCCTTTGGGACCTTCCAGTTTGAGAGAAGCATAGTTTTATTTGCCTTTAAATAATAAAGTTTATTTTTTCTGTTTAAGTATTTATAACAAGTGAGACTGGGGGTTACAGTATGAAGTGCAGAATTCCATTTTCCAGAACTTCCTCATAGTTTTTAATTACTATATGCTTTTAGAAAGTGATAATATAGAGTGCTTAATCATTCAGATTAATGAAGTAATATCTGTAGAGCAGGCAAATGCTTTTTGTGAAACTTGGCTTATATGTTATGTGTCTGACTAACAGCTGTGCATTTCGTGGCTAACCCTTTATCCTGCAAACTGAAGAAGAAAACGAAAATGGGAATAACTGAATGTACCATTCTTTTGCATTTTCACAATGGAGCTTGTCTCAGTGCCTTTTAATTTTTGTGAACTACTCCTAGTACTAAATACAGTTTTTTACTGACTGTATTTTTTGTCTTAATTCAGCAGTCTCAAAGCACTTTATTAACTTTAATTAAATTTTTATATTACGTTAAAAAGAGACTTTTGAAAAATGGTATTTGGGGAATACTGTAACCAAGAGGTCATTTCACAGGATTATTACTACTCTGAAGTGCTGCTGAGATTAGGCTTCTAGTTCCTCTATCTTTGGTTAAAATGTGAGAGAGGAAAAGATCTGATTTGAAATGCCACAAAACAAAATAAGTTGCTGGAACTAGTAAAGTTCAAAACCAAAATTATACATCTAGTGTCACAGAATGTTGTAATGAGTCAGTTTTAAAGGCTATTATACTGCAAGGCACAAAGCACTTAGCTGAATTAGGAATTTTTTAGTATCAGTGCAAGAAGTTGCTTTGCTGAGAAGCAGATGTATAAATCTGTCTTCTTTTCCCACTGGGCGGTTGCTGATGAATTTAAAGAAATGCTCCAAAATACTGGGAATAAAATAGATGAATTCTGGATCCCAGTGAGTTCTTCACACAATCCATGTACGGACTGATTCTCCCTCTCTTCTGAGAACAGAATTTGCATAGGAGGAACAGCAATCCGGATAAAGAGTGCTCTACAAGATTACCTTTTTTGCTAGTCTTGTTCTGGTATGGACTCTGTATTATATTTTCTGATCTGGACATTGCTTCTCAAACAGTGAATTTGGAATCACAGGTACAGTTTCTCCTTAAAGCCAGTATCTGTGCAGCAAATAGTAGCTTTGGATATTCAAGCAGAATCACTTGTGACTCATCAGTATTTTAATGCAAAGGTAATTGTTGATGAGACATTCTTAGTGTTCTTTGCTGGTCATTTCATTAAAACTTACTTGTTACACCCATCCCACGGACTGGGCCCCAAAAATGCTTCTGCTTGCATCTTTAAGCCAAGCACTGATCTTCTTTGATTGCTCTGACGCTGTGTGTGGGGTTAAGTTTTAAAACTGTATCTGTATTGCTGAAGGTACAAAGGAAACCACATTAATGTTAGTGTGAGTGTTGATTTAACCCAGTGACTCGCCTTTTCCCTCTCCTTGGACTCCAGAACAAGTTCATAGTCATTACCTTGGCTAAGAAGTAATACGTGATTTTGTTACCATTTTAGTGAGAGCTTCATGTTTTTGAAAATGGAACGCCCAACTCTTTTTTCCCTTCGTAAGAGGTGACCTGTGACAGAAGGCACTCGGTGTGGGGTCTTCCTCTCACCCTGACTGCTCAAGTCTCTGAATGTCTCTTGGCTCTTGCTGGGCTCAGAATCTGATGGAAATGGCAAGGTGGGTGTTACTAACTCAGATGCTGCAGCTCCAGCCTTGCCCTGTGCTGACATTGCTGTGTGGGCCGCAAGCTGTGTATGTCTGTCTTAAAACCTGATGTGGTTTTCACTTCTGCTGTTCAGACAGAATATCCTGAAGACATTCTAGACCTCAGTCCGGAGATCACGAACAAAATGGTTTTCTGAAAGCCTAGCTCTTAATTTTTCAAATACTTGTCCTTTATCAAAAATACCACCTTGATTAGCATTCAGCTCAAAAGGGACCCAGGACTTGAAGGTAATGTGAGCAGCATGATTCAGACAGCACACTGCGAGCACTGTGCGTGGAGGCTTTCGCAGTGCCTGCCTGCAGTAGGGAGAAGAGCCTCGCTGCAGAGAGAACAGATGCATTTCAGAGTCGCCCGCCAAAGGGAGTATATTATGCTCCCTTTTTAAACTTTCCCAAACACACACCATCTGTTTCACACTAGATACTTATATGGTTTGATCAAATTAGAAGTCATGCTGAAAGGGAAAACTAAGGTTAGCACGGACAGCTTTCTTAAAGCTATAGAAGTCGTGGCTCTGTTACATTAAACTTTGAGTATTATACTCAGGAAGCCAGACAAAACACTGCGGGTGATTGACATTCCAAAGGCACGTGTTCACTATAGTCTCAATCCAAGTGAAATGTGAAAGTGAAATGGAGAAAATATCCTATAAAATGACAGCAAATGAGAGAAAATGAGTGGTGGACATTATGAACAGCTGATAAAAATGAGATAAAAGTACTGAAGCAGATGTTGACTGGTTCAGAATAGCTACCATTAGATATGCCTGACTGCAGAAAAAACCTCTGAAAATGCTGGAGTTCAAAATCTTCCTTCTGGCAAAGAAAGGTAGGATCTAGCCCCAAAATCTGTGCTAAGGAAGTCACCAACAATGGTATGCCAGTGAGTGAGTGAAACTGAGACAAGTAGAGGAATGTCTAAGTAGTGCAATTGAATAAGGATAGTATCTGTGGTCAGAAAGGAAGGGCATGGGAAGGGACTGGAGGATTACAAATCTTTCATGGGTTTATCCAGGCAGCTCTTAGACCTGCTTCAGTTCTGAGGTCTGATTTTCTAAGGTATTTAGACATTGCTTCATTCAGCATTACAAAATGTGGCTTCCATTGCTAAGGCAGTGAGTTTCCAGTAAACTGTCACTTCTGAATATAAAGCTTAGGCTCCTTTGGGTGAACCTTGGTATCTGTATTCAAGCGTAGGTGTCAGATATTATAGCTGTGTGACTCCAAAGCAAGTTTCCTTGCTGCTCTTACTTTCTGCTCTGAGCTCCCTGGCTGGGTTTGAATGCCAACATGTAAACTGCGTGGGCAGAAAAGTTTTGCCACTGTTGCAGTTTGACTGTCAAGCTGCTGTGATCCTGTAGCCCCTGAATAAACCTGGTAAGCATTTAGGGTCAGCATAGTGGTCCTAAACACCTGGGCCTGAACTGTTTGTAGTGAAAAAGATGTGGTACAAGTTATCTCCTTTTCCTGAGGCAGGACAGTGCAAAACCTGAGATGCAACTTAAGAAAGCATTATCAAAAACTTTGCTTTTATTGTGTTAAAGTTGTTTTAGTTAAATTTTAGGTTTAATCACAAAGAACATATGTCCCAAATTATCTTGTTTTGAAGTCTCGCTTGGTTTATTTGAGACAATTCTAAAATAAAACTATAGACATACAAAACATTTCTAAAATAATGCCAAACACTGTGGAAAAGACACTATGTGGAAGAGAATTCTGAGCCATCTAGCAGCAAGAACTTGAGAATTTTTTCCTGTTTTGAGTATCCAATACCCAATATTCTCAGAAACAGTTTTCTTGCATAGTGTATGATTCTGTTGTTGAGTATACTACCAGATGTGGTTGTTTATGTAAACCAAACATCAGAGCTGGGTAAAGCTTATTCATTATTACTCATTATAACCTTTATCTAATGCTTATTTCAGTAAAACAAGAAATTTAAGATACACTTTCAAATCATAAATATTTCTATTGACCCTTTTGGCATTAGTGGGACACAGCTGGTAGGGCAAATTTGGAATAATGTTTTTATTTGTTATTCCATTAGAATATTGCTTGCTTTGGTATCTACCTCATGTTCCTCCATCCCTCTGTCCCAAATAGAAATAGACATCTTGCCAGATTTTAATTAGGTATGCACAACTTTTTAACTTATAGGCAGAATCTCTGCATAAAGGAGAGAGTTTTATTCCCTGCACTTTTAAAAATGGGAGACACTGCAATTTCCATGCAACATCTTGATTACATTGCTGCAGATGATAGCGTTTTTCTAAAAATTAATTTGCTTTTTAAAGATCATTTCACAAGCCTGCACTGACATTCCCCATAAGCAGAACGTGATATTGTCATACCAGATAATCTATATCATGAGGTCTTCACAATATCTGCACAGAGGACTTTCAGAGCAAAGCCTGCTGTGGTTATTCCTGGCCTATGGGCTAAGGGGATTTAAACTAGCAATGTTGTCAGGATGTTCTTTGCTGATTAGAAATTAATTTCAGATCTTCACTCCCATGATAAATTTTGCACAGTTTCACATAGGTATGATCTGGAATATATAAATACTATAGTGATATGGTAGAAAATGAATTGGCGAAAGAACTGCACACATCTGTCAAATTTTTATCTTACCTTGAATTATTTTTGTATTAACCTTTCCTTTAATCTACACACTTTTAGCCTGAGGCAAAACAGTCTTTGCCTTACAAAACCATCTGCCTGATTTCAAGACTTTCATATCAATGGACAGAGCTAGAGTAAGACACCGTGTCACAATAGGCAACTTGACAGAATCTTGACAAACTTGAGATAAATTATGACGTAAAGAACATACAATTGAATGCTGACTGATAAACGAATCTTATTCCTAATTTTATTCCTGATGATTGAGAGACAGCTAAGAAGCAAAGCAAAGTCACTGGTCTGTCACACTTGTTGGGAGATGCTATGAGAACATTGCCTATTTTGTCATGTGTTCTGGAAAGTTGAAGCTCTAAACCTGTTAAGGAAGCATACTGTCCTAGTGTCAGCTGGGGTGGGGATGATTTTCTTCTTATGCCTATTTATACATCCATACTTCATTATCATTACTGTTATTTCTCTCTTTCTTCTCTGTCTTAGTAAATAGTTTTTATCTCCACTACGAGTGGAAGCAGGTGGGTTGAGCAAAAAGCTGTCAGGTATTCAGCTGCTGGCTGGGTTAAACTGCAACAGATACACTTCAGACAAAATAAATGAAGGGAGAATAAAGTAGATTTGCTATCAGGCAGAGGTAGCTGTGTAGAACATCGAGCCTCATCCCACTGTTGATATTGTTGGTCAACTTTTTTCTGCTATTAGAAAGAAAATCAACTTGCTTGTGCAGCAATAATGACTAGACCTTAAAACGAGTGCAAAGTGGGGGAATTGTTTTCCAGGTTTTCGGTGGTTCTAAGGAGGAATGTTCATGCAATCTCTGAAAGATAGAAGTGAAAATGCTCATGGTGTGATAGAAACAATTAGAGATTGCTGCCAGAGCTGAGCTTTGGACAAAAAAGGTACTCTTCCTCAAGAACAAGTAAAGCTAGTAAAGCTATAGTGGTGGGATCAAACACAGTAGGTCAACAAGAGCTGTTGTGGTACCTCTGAACCCAGTGGGACAATGCAAGTATCTGGTACTAGGCAGGAATTGTCTGAAGTGAGAAATGTGAAAAGAAAAATTGCAAAAAAAAAAAAAAAATGGACACAGAATGTATCTATAATATACAGATCACCCATCCGTTGTTGCTAGGCAAGTCTTTTACTGTGTTTGTGCAGTACAGTGAGGTGTTAGTCTATCACAGGATCTTTCACGTACACACAAATAATGGTAAGCATTTCTATTCCTAGCTGAGCAAATTTAAACAAGAATGCTTCCTTCAGAAATGCAATATTGAGCGAACAGACCATGAAATCTGTCACTGGGCTTTTTTAATAATCTATCAGGTTTTATATGTTGTTTTTATAGTACTGGGCTTAGTTGTAATGTCTCACTGGGCCATTTTGCAAGGATGCACCCTGTTTTTATTTGCAATTAGAGCTGTTGTCACTCTCCTTAAATAATGCATTTCATAATTTAAAGCAGACAGGGAAGACTAGGCAAACATGAACTTAAGTGTATCTCTTCATTGCTCCTGCATAAAAGTTTTAAATGATGGCATTGTCATTACTTTCATTGCTAAATCAATGTTCCAAATACAGTAATCAAATTTTAGACAGAGGTTACCAAAAGAGTTCTCACTGAAAACTGCAATGTTTGGCATTATGTTTGTCTATAGCCTACCAAGCAGATGGTAAAACATTAAAAATATACCTGCTTTTACTGTACTTTCCAAATATAATATGCTTGCCAGATCTGTAAGTTTGGCAAGCCATTCCCATTAATATAGGAGAAGATACAGTAAAATGGAAAGAGCAGTAAAACTATATATAAACTATACAGTATAGCTGCAGTCGCTATTGTATATATTTCCTTTTATCCCAAGGTCACTAGGGACAAGGAGAATTCTTCTCATTTTAGAATTCTTCTCATTTTCATAGAGACTGGATTTTGTACATTGAAGTAAGTTAAAAATCCTTTGTTCAGAAATTGTGCTAGATCCTACAAAGATAAAAGGAGATGAGCATGAGTCCAGATCCAAGCATTTTTGAGAAAGTGGAAATCTGAATGTAAATGGGTTGAAGTGGTTTTTCCCTGACTTGATAGCAATTCCAGGTATAAGCTTCTCTTTGAGAGAGAATAAAGAAACCAACAAAATTAATAGAATATGAATAAAATATTGGGGACTAGACTCTTTTCATCTGTTGATGGATGTCTCATCTTTGTTTAAAACAAATTATATTTAAATTTATATTTGTGTTGAGACAGGGTCCAAATTTGCAATCCTTACTCGCATCATATTTCCATGCTTAATGTTTAGTAATGCTAAACAGATCAATTTTTATTGTATCTTTTTAAGTTTTTCCTTATTTTTTCTTCTTTTAAGTGCTTTTCATAGACTTCAGTTGGGGTTGAGTGGAGCTGTTGTTACCTATCCTGACTTGTTGAAGCATATTCTCACCTTCTCAACAACTAAAGCAATTTAACTGTGCAAATAAGTGCCTTCAGGAGTCCAATGAAGAGACCTGAGGCCAAATGTGGGAAGCTTCGTACTGAATCAGAGAACATGATATTAGTAACTGCTAAGCAACAGGGATGTGAGAAGAGAGCTTAGGATTCAATTCTATATGTGGCAGAGAAATGTATGCCTAATTATCATATGCAGATATGGCATTACTAACAAACTTAGACTGCAGAATATGGGAGTTGTAAACATCTGTCTGATAGTCAAGCTTTTTAACGTACTTTCATTGTCATAAGGTTAATATCATATTGTCCTAACCTGTTCTGGCAACAGCATTCCAAGGTAGAAGTGCATTTTGCTGCTGTGGATTGTACTCAAGAATCAGCTGTTTTCCATTGCTTTTCACCCTGTCACTGCACTGTTAACTGCCATGGCCTTTCATGAAACAAACCTGGCATCTGCAGGCCCCAGATGCCCATCCCTGAAAGTAATTTTTCTTATGGTAACATATGGACATTAGTATCCTTGTCTACTTTATTTCATCCTTTTTGTTTGTGTCTACTTGTTTACAAGATGCTGAGAAACTATTAGTTCATTTTTTTCAGTGACATCTAGGCTCTTATATCTGTCCATGCTTTCATCATATTTCTACTGATGAATATATGGAGAATTCTTTAGTAGTTGGAAATGTTCTTCTAGTAAAACTTCAGGATCTTCATGGTAAACCACAGCTAGTGCAGCATGTCAGTCCTCCCTTCCAGCATTCTGGGGTATTGAATGTGGCATAATACAGATGTCTCTTTATCATCGTCATGACACTGCATCGGTTTATGCTGTGCATTATCTAAATGTGAGCATAACCTGAGGAAAGTAGACACCAGTGGCATCTGAGAATAGCTAGGTAGTCTTACAGGCAATGTATAACAAAGGGAATAGACATGAATGTTGCCCCCCTGATCTGAGTATCAAACAATAATGGTTCAACTGATATACTGCTGTGTTATTGGAGTCATAATGGAAGACTGTGGGACGTGCAAAAAGTATCACTGATTAACACTGAAAGGTTTTAGAGAGTAATTATTCTAGAAAAATTTGTTTTATGGAAAGTTTTTGCTGAGTTCATACTAATTCCCTTTTAACTGTCATCATTACTGCTACAGTGCTGTATTTTAACAACTCTCAGTTTTGTTACGGCTGTGAACCTTTCATAGTTTCTTTGTCCTTAGGATGTCAGACATGAAAGGGAGGTAGTGTCATGCTGTTCATGAATTCTAGGTGCCTTGATCCTTGATCACTTTGTTAAATCATTGGAGGGAGGTCCCTCTGGGAATTTTCAAAACTCTCTGAAGAGTCACTTATGAAAATGAATGTACATCTCACGTAACATACATCACTTCCAATTCCATCTAGAGTCAGGCTTCTCTCTGAAATGTTTCCGAACGTTAATCAGTAATCAGGGCACAGACTGGCACATGCTGCTGGGCTTTGAAGATATTCCTATCCCGTGATTTGTCACATCCTCAGTAACACTTTGCATGATTTTTATACACATCCTATTAGGCTTTCTTGCTTAAGAACTTCAGTTTTCAGCAAAATGCTTGACGGCACCCAACTGTTGGACGTTTTTGAGAGTTTCATATCAGAAAAGTACGAGGTGCCACTTGACAACTCTGTTTGACTGAAGGACTTGGAAGTGGGTAATGCTGCCTGTGTCTGTTGTAATGGCACTGCTGGGTAACTCTTCCAAAAGTTGATCCACATCTGTATTTCCCACCTGGATGCTGTTAGAATGTATCCCAGCTGTTATTTCCATTCAACAGGAGAGATCCGAATGCTCTGTCTTGCGCTATGTAGTACTCCATATGATATGAATTATCTCCTCTGAAAATGAATCACAATAGTTTTTATAGAACTGGCTGGTGTTTCTTGATAAAGTGATTTTTTCTGAAAAAGAGCAGGATTTTTTTTTTTTTTAAATCCTTCTTATGGTAATAATTATATATTGTAAAAATAAAATTTCAGCAATGTTTTGAAATTTCAATTTGAATATTTCGACATTTGTTTTAGACTTTTATGCTCATCTTTAATAACATGCAAGAGAATAAACAGTTGAGACTACCAGCTGTAAATTAGTGTTTGTGATGATTCTAATGTAACAGAGAAATCAAATTAGTTGTTAGCAAAGTCTAAATTTTAGCAGTTTTTCAGCATATTTGCAGCAATTATTTACTCTCACTTACTCTGGGTATATATGCATGGGGTTGCAAAATATTTCTAGCAAAAGAAACTGAACTCTTATCACTAATACAACTGACTACTTGAAGTGAATTTTAAATACCTTTATTTAAGTGGTTGTGAAAATGTTGCATGTTGAATAGATATTGTTTGATCACATACAGGGCCAGGGTATAAAAAAAAAAGAAGCATAAATTCCTAAATCGTTTGAAAAACTTTTTTGAATTAATAACTGACATCTCTGGGGTATCACAAATTTCTATCTACAGTCAAAGCACTGGGAGAATATCTTAAAATATTTTAAATCATTCTATAGTTTGATGTGAATTTAGTATCGTGAAACAGATTTGACCTAGCATATTCTACATCATTCTGCTCCTTTTGCCCCTTTGGTAGCAATATCCTTTGATAGGTTCTTCTCTATTCCACCCCTGCAGGAATTTAGAAGAATATTATAGAAAGAAATTATAGAAACATCTGCAGTGGGGTTAGTTGAGCCCTTATTGAGGAGTCACTTCATTTTTGTGCCAGACTAGCCAGAAGCTGAAAAGAGAATGTATAGTACCATTTTCTATCATACTCAGATAAAGAGATTGCCTTCCACAGTTGGACAAGAGGCATTTACTGAAGAAATTATTCTGTAAGGAAATAACTAATGGGAAACAGACCTTCAGTGGACATAAGAAATATCTAAAGATGCTCTTGGGAAGAACTTTCAGCTATGCAGTGCTAGCAGATACTGTTATAGAGGATTGCAAAACCACATCTGCCAACTGAAATAACTGGTAGTGAACAAAAGATGATGAGTGAAAGAAAATAACCATTGGCATGGTTGTGAAATGCATTATCTAGTCATTTTCAGCCTCAGTAACAGCAAGAGCATTCCTGTTGTATTTGTGGGAGAACATGCAAAGTTCAAACCTGATGGTACAACAGTGAATGCATTTGTAAAGTTACAATATTTTCTTTTTCCAGTTTGTCTTGCATCTCATACTATTGGAGAGATATGAGAAACAAACAAACAAAAAACCCAAACAAAAACAAAACCCAAATGTGTTTATATAGCATATAAAATATAGCAGAGGAATAACTGTGTACTCTGGAACGAGTTTTCATTTCTCTTTCATTCCCTGGAGTATACATAGAAGAATAATGACTGGTGCATAATTTGTCACTGGCTAAATCTGACCTGACCCCATCAAGCTTTCTGTATTGAAGAATCAGCTTCCTCACAAATAAAACTCCCCTTCCACTAAGACCTTACCTGTGAGCACACTAGTTTTCTTTGTCATAAATGCTGTCCTGTAGCCTGAGTTGGACAAGATCTCCATTAGTATAGATTATTATTAGTGATATGTATGAAGAGACTAACCAGAGGTGTGAAAGGAGGAAAACAATTTAATTTGCTTGCAAACATTGTGACCTCCATAGGTAGCTGCAGCTACTGCTAATAGAGCAGTACAGAAGCAACAAAGCAGAACTATGGAAGGCCAAATGGATTGATGAAAGAGCCACCATCTCCAAGTATTAGGCCACATTTCTAGGTACTCTACTTGCAAGTGAATTCCTCTTATGCTCTCTGCTGCCATCAGATCAGGTAAGTACTATTAAATACAGGTTCCCTTTCAGTCTAGATCTTCATCTGATAAGCTTGTCTGTCCTTAACAGAGAAGTGAAACACATGAGCAGGCATTGCTAAATTAGACTAATCTACTTTCCAATGCCTTTAAAATTTATTACTGGAAGTACAAATAGCTGTCAGCTCTGAACTAATTAAAATGTTAGGATTAACTTAAGGGGTGCAGTTGTCCAAGCTTCCAGCAAATGAGAAAGGCAAATGGACATTTAAATGGTACTGACCTAGCATGGCGTTCTTAAGTAAAGTAGCTGTTGACTTTACATGACATGCTTAACTTCTGAAAGCAAACAATTGCAGAAGAAATCCATTCCTTCACTGTAAGTAAAAGTAATGTTCCTTCCATTACCTGAAGTAATGATGGTTTTAGCAGGTAAAGTGAGAACCTGCTACTTCTGGTTAATAAAAGCAAATACAATTTATGATATGGTATTTTTTAACATTGTTAAAAGTTACATGTTAAAAAAACATTGAAAATTGTTTCACCCAGTAGCTACTTGGTAGTGGACTGTGTTTTATCTGTAAAAAAAACTATAACCCTAAGTCAATTTATAAGAAGAAACAGCAATAAGGTAGCAAAATCATCTCTGTGAGAACAGTCAAGATTAAGGATGTTGGAAAATCTTGATTTGGACATGTTTCTGTGCAACTATAGCTCCAGACTTATAATTTGCATGTGCTTCTTGAGTAGATCACATGCAATTCCATTTGGCTAACAGCATAACATTTCTGAGGCAGGCATTGTTGGATATTTAAATGTCCACCAACGGGAAAGGAGTTGAAATTACTAAGCCATCCTGTTATCCAATTGCAAATCCATTTCCTCTCTTGTTACACAGTGCAGAGGATAGGCCCTTGAACCTGAGCTCCTATCTTAAACTACTTCTAGGCCAGTTGGTGGTTTTCCTTTTTACCTTTATGCTGCCACAAAATCAAATATGAAATTTTGTGGAGTTCAGTTGAAGGATTAAAACTTGCACAGAGATGAACAACTTGTGATTTCAAGAGTTTGTAATCTGTCTAAAAGTCTTACAGTAATTGAAGGGACGTCTTCAAGCATCCACTGTGGGAAGTTTGGATTTACACTGTTAAAGGTAAAAAGTAAAATTGTTAATTTTAACAACTGGAAACCACTCTTGTGAAGATTCAGTATCTTTGAAAAGTAGGTGCTTTCAATGATGTCTTTAATTCAGCTAGCTTTGCAGCTAGAGAGAACAAGCATACTTGTTCTTGACATGACATACTTGTTTTTTAAATCAGTTTCTTCATTTGATGGTTCACCTTTACCTGTTTGTGTTTTTACACCTGCAGTATGTACCTATCACAGTTAGTTCTACTAACACAAGATTATGATATTTTTCTTTAAAAGCTGAGTGTTTCTGAAATACATCTGTTCTCTATTTCTGCCTTAAATTTGTCAATTAATAATATAATTAATCTCTGTGGAGAATAACAAGTAAAACATTACAGTTTCAAATTAAGCCAAAAGCCAAAGAGCAGATGAAATTCTTGAGAATGAAGAGCTTCAAAAGATATATGCAGAAAAGTACCCAAATCTGTGCTTTATTTAAACAAGCATTCTAACTAAAATGTTTCTCAAACTTTCCCATTAAGTGTGAGTGAATCTTTAAATTCAATGCGCTGATATGCCTGGATGCATGTGGCACAAAAGTAATTGGCTAATAACTTATTAGCATCTGAAATGCATTTGGAAAAGCTGGCAGCCATTCATTGTCGGTCTGAGGGGTTCTGTGAAACAAAGTGAAAATTCTATGTTATTTCTAGAAAGATGGGCAATTGAACTTCACTTTAAACTATTGTATTATTACCACAATGGAACTATCAGTCAGCCAGACAGACATATTAACCAAGCAAGCCATAAATTCCACAAGATCTTGCAATTGTATTTTTCAGTTTTCTTACTTCTTGTAGCTTTCTTAAAAGTTATTGCTCCTCCACTGGCATCTTCCCACGTATATAAAGGTTCTGTCAGCTTTGACCTTCAAAGCAAACTCTTTCCAGGTGCTTTCTATCACTTTCTGAAGTTACTATGCATATCATTTGCACAGTGCAGCCATCATCAATCAAACTCATGTCACTAAGCCCTGTTCCTATCTACTGCCCAGTGTCATCCTGGCACTGAAGGCATCAAAAAATGTGT